>NC_134876.1:83288673-83451173 GCF_041734735.1 Babylonia areolata
ATAACTTCAAAACAATGCTGCCCGTCTGACTTTCAGAGTCACGCGTACTGATCACATTTCTCCCCACCTCCACACTCTACATTGGCTCCCCATTGAAGCGAGAATTAAATACAAAGTTGCGTGTCTCTGCTATTCTGCCTTCCACTACGCGGGACCTACATATCTTTCTGACCTTTATCAGTGTTTACACTCCTTCAAGAAAGCTCCGCTCTACCTCTGACTGTTACCTTTTGAAACTTCTTCGTGTCAATACAAGAACCAATGGTGAACGTTTTTCTTTCTTCTTTGCTGCTCCTCATATATGGAACAACCTTCCTCATCATATCCGTGCATCCGATTCCATCTCTGCTTTTTGTTCATCACTAAACACTCATCTTTTTAAAACCTATCTATAAGCACTGGCAAATTGGTGCTAAAATAACATGCAAATTATTGTGTATTTTATTTTGTTACACCATGTCATTATTAATGCTTGCTCCAACTAACCCCCCAGTTCCCAGTTCAGGCTCAACTAGTCAGATACAGAGCCGTATTGTAAATCTAAGTTGTGATCTGTGCATTTGTCCATTCCTATTGCATTGTACCAGACTGATAATTACATTTGGCCTTTTATATCATTTTATTTTTTCCCCCATTTGTATTATCCCCCCTTTTGTTTCTTCTTTTTAAATTATCCTCGCTCTTCCTCTGTGGTCGTCATCCTGTTATTGTCATATTTCCTTGTTTCTCTATGACTCAAAAGAGTTAATGGGAATAAACAAACTCTGAACTCTCTGAACTCTGTCAGCTTCCTTTTTCTCCAATACCATCCATGTCAGATCACTTTGGATGCATGAAGAGTGGGAAGGAGAAGTGGGGTGGAGAGAGGCAGTCTGAGAAAGAGTGGTCTTGAATGATCGATGTAATTTGTAATATTTTCTTTCATGTAAAGCGCCCTGAGCTCTTAGAGAGAAAGGGCGCTATATAAATGTACATTACTGTTATAATAATCATCATCATTATATTATATATATATATTATTATTATATATATTATTACATATATTGTTATTATTATTATTATTATTAAAAACAAACAGTTTATGCTATAAACTTTTTCGCACATCCACTCTCACACATTCCAGTGAATTAGGAAGTAGTGTCAACTTACCGGTAGGGCTGTCCGCTTGTCTCAATGATGACACTTTGTGACATTTTGAACCTCTTTGTCTTTGTATTCCTGAATCTTCGCTGATGTGTTTCTAGTCAAGTCACAGGTCTTTAATCATCACACTTTGGGTTTGATTTATTATGAGGCAACCTTTGAACAGCAGGCATGAAGAGAAAGGCACACACAGTAATAATTTTACATCACTCAAAGAAATAAGATTCATCATTTTGAAATATCATCACTAAAAAAAAAAAAAAAAAAAAAAAAAAAAAAAAAAAAAAAAAAAAAAACAAAACCGTATCATATTTAAGACTAAAGATAAGAATAAATAGAGAAAGCAAGAATGGACTGGAATAGTTGTAAAGTTATACATGCTATGATTTAATTTAAAACATTTACATATTATTTATGTTTAAAAAAATACCAAACCAGTTATTTATGTTCAATATACTATACCAGGAAAAGCCTTTGTGCATTATCTTAACCTTAAAAAAAAGAAGAAGAGAGATCAGACCTGTTAAAAACCAAAATGCAGAACACAGCTTCTATTTAACATATTGCAAGCATTCTGTCCAATGACATTGTTTAAAAAATACACGCACTTAATGGTACATATTTCATTTACACAGAGTGCCTGGCAACAATAAATAAGGTTTGATGAAGTCAGTTGACCAGTTATGTTATTTTGGACAACTGCCATTATTTGGAATTATCAAATGAGTTGTTATTTTTTTTTACATCACAATGTGTAGTCTTGTGGTAGTCCATATCACCAGTTTGCTAGTTTCACATGTGAGCTTGTACATGGCACACTCCACATGTGTATGAATCAAGTTTTCCTCATTAGAATTTTCCACCACACCTTCACCGTCACGCTGTAATGCTGGGGACGTTGACGTCATTTGCCTGTGGAAAGTAGGTCACTTTTTGTCTTAAGTCGTTCTTTCTTACCTTCATAAAAACAACACATTTTTTCCCTTGTATATTTTTCTGTATTTTCATATGAATACATACGATTTATGTTCCTTCAAACCTCAAATAAGCTGCTTGAGCTAATTAGATAATCAGAGTTGAAAAATAATATTTAGGCCTAATATACTTTTTTTTTCATGATGGACAATTCATTGCTGACTATTCTTATTTCTTCATCACACTTTCCCTTCTCTAATTGCAGATCTATGACCAGTTAAAGTGACATACTGATGGTTAAAGTGAAATATGTCAGAATGGATATATAATTTGGTGTCCACCAGACAACCAATATCCAAGTATCACAGACATATGCACAGACAGGCACAGACCTGAGTTATCATGCAGACGTTCTTTCTTCACAGGCATGAAAGAAAGAAAAGAAAAAAGAAGAAAAAAGAGAGTAGAACAGGTCAGAAAATGAACACATTTTTTAGTTGTTTACCAGAGCTGTGGTTAACCCCTGCCTGCTGCTGGTGAGCATGCTTGTACTTTAAGGGCTATCACTTCTGAGACAAGATAGAGCTGACAGGTCAGGATGTCAGTCACCATGTGGACTTCTTTCTCTTTGGACTGCACTACTTTCTCTTTGGATTGTATTACTTTGGATCAGATAAATCAATGTCAATATTGGTAAGTACACAAAAAGTAGTAACTGCACTTCAGACTCGTGCTACACTGATCATGTTTCACCAAGCTTCAGCAGTTAATGGGTTAAGGGGTGTGAGGTTGGCGAGATGGAAAATTCCTACTGGTGGGTCACACACAGACTGGCTGACCTGACCTGACCGAGTCGTGACTATTTTCTTTTTCCCTTTGGACTTGTATGAGCTAATGATGTCTGTACCATTTTACCAAGCTGTCGTGACATTGCACACTGCTAGAAGTTTTGATGATGATGATTGTTTTCTCTCTCTCTCTGTTACTCAACATACACACCGTTTTTATGTGAAAAAGACAATGCATTCACATGATAAAACACCTTTGCAATCCATATTACATGACGAGAAAAAAAGAGTATTGTTTCTCTCTTTAAGGTGCATAACTCAATGCCAGTGCAGCTCTGCACTACCCATCAAGTAGGTTAAATGTTAAAAAAAAAAAAAAAAAAAAAAAAGATCCCATTACCATTTACTGCCAGAGGAACAGTGAATTCATGTCCACTGTGCCTGGGGCTGAGTATAGGAAGGCTCCACCCAATCCTCTCCTTCCACCACATTAGCCAACCAGTCAGGTACCCATTCACACCTGGGTGAAGTGAGGAAAACTGGAGTAAAGTGCCTTTCCCAAGGACACATCATGTTGAAACAGAGCCTTGCACTCTGATCACTGGTGACACTGGATCAGAGGTCCAGTGCATTAATTGGTTCTGCCATGGCACCTGCTCTTCTGCAAACATGAGCTAGCACAGATAAAACACAAATTAGAAAAAATCCTTCTATTTTGTTTCACTTTGCATTTTAGTCATTGACCAGTCAGATCAAATATAAAATGCTTTGGTTCCTGTTAGCCAGTTTTAAAAATGCAAGCATTTTGTACACAGTATGTATTTGTTTTGGGAAGACTGTTGATTTGCGTAGTTATTGATTTGTTCATTGAAATATGTGTTTCAAACAGTTAATCACAGTTCTGACTGGTACTGATTTCTTCCAATTCACGTTTCTGAAAATTGATACCTGTCATTCTTTGTTTGTTTGTGTGTGTGTGTGTGTGTGTGTGTGTGTGTGTGTGATCATGCACATACATGTGTGCATGTTCATGCATTTCTTTGTATTTTATAAAGTATAACAAGGAAATCCAAACAACATGAACACTTTTACATGCCTTTATTAAGGAGAATAACATAACAATAGCCAATCCATACACGTCACATTACACAACTATCAATACTCTACTTCTGCAAGACAATAACAAAAAAAGAGTATCATGATTGGCAAAAGTATACCAAAAATATTTTTATTGGAATGAATGAAGACAATCATGACTCAAGTCACATTTTTGTGTGATTTGTTTTCCTTTCACTGCCACAACAAAGACAGCTTCATATGCGCGCCATAACTCACGTGAAAAAATCACCAAATGCAAAGTAAAATGTTTTAAGAAAATAACACAAATTATTGTGAAAAATTCTGCCTAAACCCGCCAATTAACAAAATACCATAATTAAAGAAAAAAAAGGGTATCCAACTCAGATTCTGAAAGGTACCTGTCTCCCCCTCACACACACACACACACACAGACACACACACACACAGTGTTGAAAGATGGGTTGGGGTGGGGAAAACACTCCATTCAACAACTCTATTGTAACTGGTTTCCTTCTATGTTCTGACTGCATTTGAAAACAACTATAACAAACAACCCTCAATTTATTAGTTACCTTTCATACACATTTCAGTCTCAAACAA
Source organism: Babylonia areolata (assembly GCF_041734735.1). NCBI lineage: Eukaryota > Metazoa > Mollusca > Gastropoda > Neogastropoda > Buccinidae > Babylonia > Babylonia areolata. The sequence goes on from NC_134876.1 coordinate 83,293,200, forward strand.
ACCCCATTTCTGTGTACTCACACGCAGGTCATTCTTCTGTGTCGGTCACTCTTAATTTGGACATGTGATGTTTGACCAAATGATTCACCCTCCTGTGCTCTGGTTACTAAGTCAGGACTATAAATATCTATATATAACACATGCTTTGAATGTATGTCCATGGCGGAACTATTAATTTGGAAGCATGTTTATCAATAATATGGCTGAAAAATCATTTCAAATTTCACCTACAAGTGTTTCAAACACAGAAGACATGGATCAGTCTGTATGCTTTGATACTTCCTTGAAATTAAAACTAAAACCGGCAAGCTCTAACTTTATATGACCAACAAAGAAAAACGACTCCAGTGCCATCATCAAAACCAATAAATCAAAGTATCACAACAAATGATCAGTTTACATATTAGTTTATCATCCAGTATCCTCATAAACATTTATAAATCAAAGCACATAACAAAGATTAGTTTTACATTTCAACTGAAAAAAAAAAAGCACACAAAACAAAACACCTTGTTCCTTGCTTGAGTCATGTATTTCAGACTAGTATGCTTGCTTCCCTTTCTTCAGCTGTCAACCTGACATGCCTATTTATAGTCCAATAAAAGCCGAGAATGCCCTTTGTTAAGACTTAAAAATATGTGTGTGTGTGTGTGTGTGTGTGTGTGTGTGTGTGTGTGCGTGTGTGTGTGTACATGCAAGCATCAACATGAAGACATTCTCATGTAAATATGCAATTTAATCATGCTCATGTGTGTGCACATTTGTATGTTTCTGTTTTTGAGAACATCAACCTCACTGTCTGTGTATCAAAATGCATGAGAAGCTATTTTTTCAACCCTCTTAAAAGCAAGAGCCTATTCAGATCATCTTGTGAACAATGGAGGTCTGCATCATGTCTGCATGAGAATCACTCATGAACATAAACAGTTCTTGGCACAGATCGGTCTGAATGTTCAGTTAAGCTTACATGAAATATTTGTTTTGGTTTCTAATCAGCCTACCAAAATAAATATATGTGTACACACACACACACACTCAAACATGCACATGCACCGGTTGGAAGGTATGGGATGGACTTTAAAACATCTGATTTCAAACTTAACAAGTTTAACCATGTTTGGGGATCACAGTCATTAAAAGAAAAACAAAAGCCACACACAAAACAACAACAAAAAACCACAAAAAAACTTACAAAACACACATACAAAACAAACAAACAACAACAGATGGATGTGGATAAGGAACAAAATGACCTTCCAGGTACTTATTAACAGATCTCTTCTGACTTTGAGACTGATGATCAACTTTCTTCAGGTAACTCATACACGTGAGATAAAATGATGTGTAACGACCTTTCAAATATTTATGCATTAAAGATCTCTTCTACATTTGAGACTGATTATCTTTCTTTTGGTAAATCATACACATGTGATACAATGATGTGTAGTGATCTTCCATGTGTTTGAACCCAAATCTCTTCTATATTTGAGACTGACTGACTTCCTTCAGGTAAATTGTACACAAAGATAAAATGATGTTGCACAATTAAAAGTGACAGATCAATGTGAGCTACACCCACTGAGAGAGAAAATGGGGAAGCTCAGCTGTTTCTGAACGTGAAAAAAATACTTCCCTTTACCACACATAAAAAACCTACCTGACCGTAGATATCTGATTTCACCATTTTCAAAGGCAGTGAGTTGTATAAATGGCACCATCTGCATTACATTTTCACATACAATCTTTGTCAGAACCTTAGGACAGGCACTAATCTTTACACAAGCCTTTGTGCAACATGTCACCAACAGAAAACTCTGTTCACCAGTTTTTATCACACGCACAACAAATTATTCCCAACCACACTCATAATTTTTGCAGAACAAAGGACAGGCAACAATAACTACTGGGAGCAATCATACAGATATACTTTAAAAAAAAAAAGAGTTTAAAAGTATGTCAGACGTTTGAACAAATAAAATGTTCCAGAAATCATTGCACAACTGCTATTTGAGAATGCTGTAAAGTTACCATACTATAAAGTTACCATACTAGAAATTAAAAAATGTCACTACTAAACAAATAAAGGATTCTACAAAATTGCTGTACAAAAAAAAAAAGAAAAGAAAAAGACGAAGTAAATTCGAAACAAAATCGCATACACTGCTTCACACCTTATTTACAAAATATACAATGTAAAATTCACACTTCAAACATGCGTAAGCTGTAAAATCTAAAGATCTACAATATATAATCAGTGACTTGTATCTTGAGTCTGACTACACTCAAAAATGAAGGGAAAAAATGGAATACAGAGCAAGGGAATAAAACTTCAGGTTCAAAGATTACACTCAATATACAACATTTAAACATAACTTGACCCGACCACCAACCAACATTCGAAACAGTTAGTCTCCAATGTAAATACATACTATAGCTACCATTTGGTTTGAAGAAGGACACCATTTCATAACAAGATCACTCTTTCTCCCCCTTTACACATTCTTTAAAACTTTCAAACAGAAGAAAAGACCCAGTCCTCATCCACCCTGGTCAGGTACGACATGGCTGGATATTTTTAAAGCTTTTTCTCTGATATTTTGAGCAGACCATTAATAACCACTATCTGATATATTTATTGTTGTTGTTAGATTACACTCCTGTCCTTTCTTCACAAATGTTTTAGTTCATTCATTACATCAACAAGCATTTCACATTCAAATGCCTCTAGTGTAAAAAATAGTACACAAAATAATATAAACACCAATGAACTACTAAAAACAACAACACACATAAAAAAAGAACCCACACAAACCATATAAACAAATATCAATTCACTTAAAACTATGTCCACTGGGGTAAGTTCAACTCCAATGATCTATATTTTCTGCAAGAAAATGAAGCAAAAATTCAAGCCACACAGACATTTTCCTTTTTTTTCTGCAGTCGTAGTCATGTCTGTTGATGCTCTTGTCTGCAGAAATACATGTAGGAGATCAAAATGAGTATGAATGCACAATGGTGCACTATATGGCACATGTCACCAAGACACACACGTAGCCAGGGAAATGGTCATGTGTGTCGCAAGCAATGCATTTATCAATTACTTTTCATTCTTCTTATTATTCTTTCTTGAAAGTGCTGAACTCCCTCACATGTGCTGACTAAGTGGAGGAAGAACTTTAATGTTCTGTCACACATGTAGACATGTCACTGAAATATAAACTTTTCACATTTGAATGTTAACATTGGAAACTAACAAACTAAATAAGTAACTGAGTACCGGTAAGTATTTGGATGGATATATTTTCCTGACTGTTGTTCTTAAAGACTGGTATCACTCCATACTGACTTCTAATTAAAGAAAAACGTGTTTATAAAACCCGAAACTTGTACAAGTCGTTTCAAAATAAGTTGTACATTCAGTGAATAAAAATTCTGACTTCAACAAAAGCATGCATTTTATATTCAAATACAGTGAATTTTTGTTCAACTTCACTTTCCCTTCCACACTGTGTATTCAAATGAGCAAGAAGCTTTGGTGCTCCCTTTGAAGGATGTCAAAAAGCAAAAAATAAAAGAAGAGAGGAAGGAAAGAGGAAAGATTAATGTAAAGTTCCCCCATTTAGTTGTATCTTTCTAGTCAAGAAAGAGAGTTTGGTGATGTCACATTGTTTATTGTTGCTTATGGTCCAGCTGACTGCACAGGGCCATATCAGGACTGTCAAACCATACAAATGCTCAACCATGTCAACACAAAACTATCACATTTGAAAACACAACAACAAAAAACCCAAACCAAAAGACCAACCCCCCTCCCTCCTCCCCCCTCCCAATAAAAAAACAACAAGAAACCAACCAAGACAAACCCACAAAACACAGGTTCATGACACATCATCCTAACCATTACACTCTTTAGCGCAAATAAAAAAAGGCCATATTGGCAAATAACACTGCAGAATGGACAACTAGTGCCCATCCCAGAGTTTACAATTTCACTACCTAATCACTAGAGCAAAATAGCAAAGATAGCACATCATATACTGCGGAAAAAAAAAGTGTCAAGGCTAGCTCGAAAAAAGAAAGGGTAATGGACTGGGAAGGGAGAAAAAAAAGAGCAGAAATAAAGAGAGCAGTAGAAAAGAGGAAATTTCTAGCACAGAACTGACAGAAGGTGGGGATGCTATTTATACTGAAAGATGCCCTGCATCCCCATGGAGAGCGTTGTCACATGTCATGAAGCAAGATTATCTAGGTTATATATAAAACCTGCTGGTACTGTGAATCACCAGCAGATCCATGTGTATCATGATACCTTCCTCTCTCTCTCTCTTTAATTTTTTTTTTTTTTATCCCTTTCACTTTTCATTCTGTCATTGTATTGAAATATGTTAATCCTCAAATAAGTAAAAGACCTTCAACTTTTCTCATACAGAAATTCTTATGAAAGTGTGATAAACCATACCACTTTATGTTTTAGAGGGTTGAAAACATAAATAAGAAAACAATTCATCAAAAAGTCTTAGATCTTATTCACTTTGTCAGCTGTATAAATGCTGCAAGGATTATGGGAGAAATCAAAGAGAAACAGCTACATTCGTAATTCATATATTATATGCACAATAATCATAATATAACCCTGATATGTTAATTATCAACTGTTTTGACCATTAATGAACTGGACAGTATAAACTGTCACAGACCACAATCTATACATATTTCAAAACTTTTGTTCAGATCTCCGTATATACAGATGAAAATTAAATGTTTAACACACATCATGAATAAAAGTATGATAACATAAATATTAAATATAATTTCTTCCCTCACCAATGTACCCTTGCTTTTCCAAATTCCTCTCAGGGAATCTTCAACCAAAGTTAGTGCACCATAAAAAACAAAAGACCTCAAAGTCAAACACAACATACATGAAAAAGACTTGTACTTCAGCACAAAGCAAAGCAAAGATATATCAAATCTAGTTCTGAAAAGACAAAAAATGTAGACATCTAGAGCATCACAAAAAAAAAAGTATATAAACATCTGTAACAAGACAGACATGTATCAAACATAACAACAGCATCACCAGACAACATCCAAAGACAACAAAATGAAATAGTAATAATAAAAAAAGAAAGGAAAAAAAGCAACCCCCCAAAAAAAAAGAAAGAAAAGAAAACCCAAAGACAAAACGAGAGAATGTGATACAATCTTATACCAATTATCCAAAAGCCTGAGAAATGCCAACAGCAACAGCATCTAATCTGGCAGAAAGAGCAACATCAACTTCAAACTCCGCAAACAGCAAATAGATGAATCAAAGTGCAAACTGATTGGCTGAAGAAAAAAAAATCAGTTCAAAGGTTAGATTACAACTTTGCAAGCATTTTTACACAGACCATGATTACACTAAAGTTATGGGTCTGGTTCTTCACACATACTCTTTCCACATGCCCATGCATCTAAGTACATGTGGTTTGCAGTCAAGCTCAATATAATATAAACTAAACTGGAAATTGATCAGAATCAATTCATTGTAAGGGATGGTCAATATTCTGCAAGAATGAGGGCATCCAATTGCTTCTGTTCCCTCAATGAACAAAAATAAAACATGCTACTCAATTTCTTTTCACTTTCTGGAAAGATCAGGAGATATAACAAGGAGCAGAGAAAGAATCTGTGGAGGGTGGAGCACCTTCATGAGCTTATTTCACAGCAAGCGAAGGGTCCTTCTTTCTTTACTAGATGCAGTATAGACACACCCCCACAGCCCGAGCACACCGTGTTTACATAGAGAAGGTAACACACCCAAACACAGTAGACACCAATTTCCACGACACACATGCAAGGAAATGACACCATTATCCTCAAAATACACAAGAGATCATTTAATCCCCTTTTTTAATATCAAAAAGAAAGAAAAAAAAGAGAAGTGGAAGAAGAAACAAGTGATCTTGTACATTAACAACTGATTTGGCTGATGCCACCACCTCCACTAACTTTGGACATTTTCTTTCCAATAATATCGTGAACAATATTGCACACAAAAAACGGTCAATTCTCTGGTAAAAATTTTCACAACTTCACAAATGACAGTGTGAAACTTCAGAACAGTATTTTCATCCAAACAGCATCATATCAATAAAACAACAGTAATAACATTTCGTAATAATTTCATATGACTTTATAATGTGATAAATGCTGAAAAAAATTGTAATAATCATGTTAAAAACAAACAAACAAAAAAAACAACCCCAAAAACAAGATTTCACTGTTTATCTAGCAGGACAGCTGGCAAACAAAATTCTACCCGACAGTTTACTTACTAAACATGTACAGCAATGAATGGAATGCAAAGGATACCAAAAGCAGGGCTAACACACTTTGTTCACATGACCTCCTGCCACCCCACCAGGAAAAATAAAGAAGGTTAACTGCTACAATTATTTTCTCAACAACGAAAAGGAATGCACAGAAAGAAAGAGAGGAGAAAGAGAAACAAGAGTAAAAACAAAAACAGGATGCACATCAGTAGATTCAGGAAGCAAAGAAAGAATGAATGAAGAAAAGAAAAAAGAAAAAGTGGGTGGTGTGTGTGGGATGGGGGTATGAGTGGAGAATGGTGATGGTGAAGGGGCAGGAAACATGCTCTGCACCTCTTGCATCCCCCCCCAAGCTATCTTCTCCCCCTGGAGAAGTTTTTACCCGACATTCCTGAGAACCTTCAAGCACAGAGTTATAAGCATGAAGCAAGGGAGAAAAAAAAATTCCTTTGCATACTATTTCATCCTCACATCAATCACTTTGAGGAAACAAACATTGCAGTCAGTCAAAGCTACTACTGTTATCTTTCACACTCTCACAGGTGAACCTGTCAAACAACAGATGGAGTAAGAAATAATTAATCTGAGATGGCAGTAGAATTTGAGACAACACAGTAATTCTGGAAAAAAAAAAAAAAAAAAAAAAAAAAAATCTTGAGGGCAGTACCTCAATGACTCTTCAGACTTCAGGGAAGAAAAGATGATAAAACAAAAAAAAATATATATCAGTACATCAGAGGAACAAGAAAAGAATGTATACACCTGTTCAAAAAGACAGTTAAATGCAAATCGTATCAGGAGTAAAAGATTTTTCTTTGTAACAAGTATGAACACGTTGGTTAATATCTGAACAAAACACAGTCAAGCACTACCGGTATGGCTGCATTCACAGCTTTGGAATTCTACAAGGGAGTACTACAGCATACAGAGTCACATGCCAGCAACCTCTACACACAGTTCCACAGCCTTTGCAGCTGCAAAAGCTAAATACAACAATAAAAGAATGTGAAAAATACAGCTGAATGTAGGTTAATTTGATTAATAGGTTAATAAGAAAAAAAGAATGCAACTGAAAAAAGAATAATTTGGTTAATAGGTTAATAACATTTTGAACAAAAACAATTTTATCTTAAAGACATGTTCAGGAGACAAAGTAGGACTTGAAAAATGCTTTCTTCTAAATTAGTCAGTCAAGCAAATATGGTAGCTATCAAACACAGTTAACTGCAAAAAACAAAACAAAAAACTCACACACACACACACACACACACACACACACACATACACACACACATACACACAAATTACTTCCAGAGTCATTCAGGATACTGTCTTGACTTTTCAAGAATCACCTCAGGACTCAGGAAAAAAAAAGCCCACCTTCATTTGTGTGAAGACAGTTTCAAGATGAAACTAAAAGCTCAGGGCAAATGAACAACACTGTTGATTCAAAAGGTAAAAAAGCTTTTCTCATTTTGTTACTGAGTTACAACTTTATTAAAGGACTAACTGTTGTGTTTATCAGCTAATAACATGCTAATATTGATGTGTGTACTACTATTGTCGCATTATTGTACTGCCTTGTATTGCACTGTCTTATGTAACACTACACTGTTTATCTGTACTGTAACATTTAATATCACACTGTTTTCCTTTGTGCATTTAAAAAGAACACAAGCTGCACATGAAGCATCAATTTATCACAGCATCCAAAAGACTAGTACCCAGAACATCACTTCAGCTTCGGAAAAGAGGTAAAGGAAAACGATAGTTTTTTTGGTTTTTTTACTATAAAAAAGAAGAAATAATGCTTTAGTTGGCTAATGGAAAAAAAAGGGAAAAGAACACTGCTTTTGACTCATACTGGAATAGAAAAGAATGCTTTGTTGATTGGTGTAAAACAAAGCGTTTCGTTGACAAATGGAAAACAATATTTTTGCTGACTTATGGAAAGCAATACATTTGTAATACTGTAACTTTATAGAAACAATATTCCTGTTGACTGAATGGAAATATTCCTCCTGTTGACTTAATAGAAACAATACTCCTGTTGACTTTATGGAAACAATGCTCCCACTGACTTTATGGGAATAATACTCCTGCTGACGTTAAGGGAATGATACTCCTGCTGACTTTACAGGAATACAAAAAAACTCTTGTTGACTCTATGGAAATAATACTTCTGTTATTGAGTTCAGTTCCTCAAGGAGGCATCACTGTGTTCAGACAAATCCATATACGCTACACCAAATCTGCTAAGCAGATGCCTGACTAGCAGCGTAACCTAACACACTTAGTCAGGCCTTCTGTTGACTAATGGATTGCACATGCACTGAGTGGGGAGCCAACTCAACCATGAGTGCTGCTTCCCAGCTCATAATATGGGGTTTGAACCTTTGGACATCTCTCACAATTTCTTCAACCTTCTCATGGCAGCTGCTTTAACCACTATGCTACCATTCCAAATACCACTGTCACCTCACATGCCTCAGGACTACCTTTCGAGGATAATAAATCGTGAGGGGTAATAAATGAGAAATGACAATACACTTTAAAAAATGTTTGCTGTTGTTGTTTGTCTTCTCTCAAAATTTCCTTTAATTTCATTCAATAAGAGCCCCAAAATTTTCCCCCAACAATGGTGAAGCTGGACTGTCCACATAATGAGCCAGAAAAGCAGCCTGAACATGACTAATTTCAGCTTTAAACGAGGTGCTTTGTGTCAACAGGAAGGGGCTGAGGAAGATTTCACCAAGAAACTTTTCTCATTGAGCGCTAATATCTTTGGTATACAATCCTGTGTACCAAAGAGCATATAATATATATGTATATACAGGGCAGATATATAGAGGTATGAATTTGTGCAAAGCATGAGACAACTGTCAAATTGACTGTCATGGATAAAGCTATATAAGCAAATGGACAACCCAAGAGAAGTACATGGATCTCTACAATCATTTCAAAATTTATTTTGTCCTTGCTTTAACTGCCTACTAAGTGGTACAACATTGGACTTGTACTTTGTATTAAAAATATCAAAAGAGAGTCCTTCTTTGACTTTTTTTTCCAGAATCAGAAACAATGTTCAAAATGCATTGCCTGAACAGGTTGAAATTAAGAATAAATACAAATATGGAAGTCTGTTAAACCTACAAATTTAATGAAAACACAGGATAAATCTGAACTGACCTGACAAGTATTCGAATCACTGTCTACTTCTGATCTGTAACTTCAACAGATATACAATGAGAGCCAAAAATGAAAAGATAATTGCAAACAAATGCCCATAATCTAATGTATGCTGTTAAACATCTGCATCATTTATGATAAATCAAAACATAAACAGTTTAAACCAAGGCTAATAATATATTATCCCCGTGAACTCGTGAGACAGAAAAAGATACATTCCACAAGCGAGAAAATCATAACAATAAAACACACTGCTTTTAAGAGGAATCAGTCCTTTCAAACTACAAGCACAAAACAAAGGAAAGCATTTTCAAAAGGAATGTGCACAAAACAGATGACCAATAATTCATTTAAAGCATCAGAAGAAAAAAACCCAAAAAAACAAAACAAAAAAAACAACAAAAAAAACACAACAACAACAAAAACAACTGAAGAAAACAAAAATACGAAACTGATTGTCAGAATAAAACAACACTGGTTGCTTCCTCAATGAAACGGTCATCACAGATTCATCTCCACAGACGTGTCTAGTCACTAGTGTCTGTGGCTAACGTCTGTGGCAAAATAAAGTCAGATTTATGGAACATAAAATTCATTATCATAACATCAAAAAGCACATTCAAGAAGGTTTCAGTATTTTAAGGATAGATGGCACTATACCTCTACTGATTTTACCCGAATAAACCCAATGATAAAGTAAACAGAAGACAAAGAAGAAAATCAAAGACTGCAAGACTTTATAACGACTGCAAACTTAACTCACAAGTAAAGCATGAGCATGGATGGATAAAAAACAAACAAACAGGTACCCAATATCATTATGCCTACAAGAAGAGAATCTTGCTTTCTAACTAGACTGAATTTTGTTTTCTGCTCTTTAAATCTCATGGGTTATGGCCAGTTCCTTACTGGAAAGTAGAAACACATATGTTATCAATCATCTGAAAGAAAAGACACATTATGAACAAGTTTCAAGACCCCAATCAATAATCTGAAATTTCAACTTAAACCGGAAAGAATGGAAACAGTCAACAACATTTAGTACGTTTTGAGCTTATGTTCAATGTACACTAGCCTTCGAGAGACAAATGATTTGACACAGTCCAGCCGCAGCTGGAGGGCAGATGAGGCAAGTTTCGTTACAATCAACATGTCAGGAAGACAGAGGAACAGGAGCAACATCTGGGAACCCTCCCCCCCAACCCCCCTCCTCCAAACCATTTACACAGAACCCACACTGCCCCAAAGCAAGCAGGTTTCCTCACAACAATGTTCCCCCCGATCAGCATCCACCTCCCGTGATGACGTCACGCCCATCTCTCACTCTCTCACACAAACATGGTTAAGGAGAACATCAACTGAACTTTCCGTTAAAAACCTGGATTTCTTGACATGTTTTAAGAACAACATTCTCTTCACTTCCAGTTCTGTTTAAACGCTTCTCTTGCATTACTTCAAACATGCCTCGTATCATCAAGAAGTCAGCATTTATATAGAATGGCATAAATCTTTTTGCCAACAGTGTACCTTTTGTCAAGTACTTCCAAATCTGTGCTATGTTTGTTGCATCCAGCTCATCTTCTCTTCTTCATTTTGTTCTATTGCATGACAGATACTTTGTCAGATTCACAAAGCATTTGAAAACATCAAGGATCCATTCCCCATCCTTTCCAAACACACGCACACAGACACAACAACTCTGCCTACCATAGTGGCACCTGATGTGTGTACACATTTCGTCATTTATCATCGTCGTTTGTTCCTCACTGTGAGCTGAGTGTCGGGATTTGGCAAGTCGTAATGCTGAATGACTGACGCTGGATAACAGATGGGAGCTTGGCACAACGTACACAAACACCCCTGTAAACACGCACCTGCTGCAGTATACACCTCTGAAAACAAGCACCTGTCTTTCAGTTCCTCTCCCCCATGCGGGTGGCCGGGCAGATTTTGTTGTGCAGATGGGTGATGCACTCCACAGTGGGCACATGACCGCTGTCCCACATGCCTGGGTCACACTGCGCGCACAGGCCCATCAGGGTGCACGGGATCACGGCCTTGCTGCGGAACTGGTGCAGCAAGCCTCGCGCCTGAGAGTGGTAAGAAACAAACCAACTACCTGTATCTCACCATACCAAGGAATGGTGCACACAAATCACATAACGAACAAAACAGACAAAGTGATATGTTAATAAATGCAATGAAAGCAACAAATTTCATTCAGCTTGACAAACCTCCACTAAAACTGGGATATAACAGTTGGTGCCTTACAGCTTACCTTTTAACTAAAACACAACAACACAGCACAATAAAGTATAAGATAATGCAGGACAGTGTAGTGCAATATAAAATAGGGCGACAGACTATGAGCAAAAGAACTGAAAGAGAACGGCTATACCTGGGGGAAGCCAGCCAAGACAGCACAAGACAGGCAGCAATGGAGATCTCTGGTGGCGGCTTTGTGTGGCACAGGGCACGATGAGGATTAAGTAAGTACAACACAAACAAAACTACACACAACCTAATATTACAAGTGGAAAGATATTAAACTGAAGACGAACTACTGCACAACTGCACACTACCTGATATCACTATAAGTGGAAAGATGTAAAACAGAAAACTACTAACTGCACACCACAGCGCTCCCCCACCTTCCTCAGCACGATGTCGACGTTCATGTGCATGGCCAGCGAGGAGAAATGGAGGAGAATGTCATCAGCCGGCAGTCTCTGGTCCACCACATCATCCCCGTAGATGGCCACGATGGCCACACAGAGGAACAGGTGGAAGTAGTCGGTCTGGTAGTGTGCCCAACACGTCTCCCAGATCCGCAGGGCATCCTGCTCGTTGAACTCACGCTTAAAGCACAGCAGGATCCACCTAAAGCAGGAAAAAACAAAACAAAAAAACAACAACAAATGATAAGAATCTGACAAAATTGACAGCTCAGGACACAGAAGGACCTAAAGCTCTATCAGTGACACTAAGTTCATGTAGTGTTTCTTGCTGCATTTATTTCAAGGTTTCACATTTTTGGGGTGACAAAGGCAATAGCTTAAGACAAGGCGAAATCTGAGGACACAGAAAGACCTCAAGCTCTACTGGTGATGTTGTATTCATGTACTGCTACTTGCTGTGTTTTCAAGGTTGTTTTTTGGGGGTTGGGGGTGGGTTAAACACAAAAGTTTCACTCTGTGAGGGGCTGATAAAGTGATATTATATTACACTGTATTGCACTGTATCATATTGTATTGCATTGCATTGCTCTACTGTAGGTATTTAACTAGCTTTACAACCCTTTGAAAGTTATGGTAAGTGACTGACCTAAGAACAATATAAACTAAATAATCAAAACAAAACAAAAAAAGCAAAAAAACAAAATAAAACAAAACAACAACAACAACAACAAAAAAGAGGCCAATACCTGAAGTTTTTTTAACTAGAAAATTTATACAAAGACAAGATACTGACTGCAGCATGACTCAGACCTGATGCAAACAATACCATCAATGAAAAAAAAACAAACAAAAAACCCAAACAGCCCCAAAACTCAGGGATGAACCCACAGCTGGACAGGTGAAAGGACATAAAAACTATGAAGCCAGTTCCCTCAACCCAGGACTGTAACATCACAGTGACTTTATTACTACACACCATGTATGCACACTGTATTCATGCTTACAGATTAGAAAAAAAAAGAAAAAAAAGAAAGAAAAAGGGTGGGTACCTCACTGGCTCCATTATTTACCATGCTCATAGTCCATATGCCTTGAGTTTGAACCAGACACCAGCCACTAAAAACTGGCATTTTCACTGCCTGTCTTAACCTGTTGTTGTTTGGTGGTGTCAGTGTGGTTTTAGATATGTCCCCTCTTCCCAGTTTTCTAAGATGGCTGTCCCCACTGGACCTATCACCCGAGATGGGTGTTAATGTTAAATCTGAGTACAACTGAATTGCTGGATTTTGGCAATGTGCTCTTCCTGAGCACAGCAGCCATGACTTAACAAATCTATATGACTGAAGGGCAATATAACACAATACAATATGATGCAACACAATACAATGCAAAATACAATATAATGCTGTATGATATTGTACAATATGATTCAGTAGAGTACAATCCAATACAGTAAAGTACAATACAACACACTGAAGTCCAATACAACAAAGTCCAATATGATACAGTAAAAGGTAATGTGGTACAGTACAATACTGTAAAATACAATATAGTACAATATAATGTACAGTGCAACACTGCACAATACAATACAATATAGTGCAGTATAGTACAATACTATGCAACACATTACAGTGCAATACTAAACAAAAAGCCCAATACTCTACAGTACAACACAACACAGTCCAATACACTACAGAGTACAACACAACACAGACCAGTACACTACAGTACAACACAACACAGACTAATACACTACAGAGTACAACACAACACAGTCCAATGCACTACAGTCCAACACAATGCAGTCCAGTACACTACAGTACAACACAACACAGTCCAATACACTACAGAGTACAACACAACGCAGTCCAGTACACTACAGTACAACACAACACAGTCCAATACACTACAGAGTACAACACAACACAGACTAATACACTACAGAGTACAACACAACACAGTCCATTACACTACAGAGTACAACACAACACAGTCCATTACACTACGGAGTACAACACAACACAGTCCAGTACACTATAGTCCAACACAACACAGTCCAGTACACTACAGTCCAACACAACACAGTCCAATACACTACAGTCCAATACACTACAGTCCAACACAACACAGTCCAATACACTACAGTCCAACACAACACAGTCCAATACACTACAGTCCAACACAACGCAGTCCAATACACTACAGTACAACACAACACAGTCCAATACACTACAGTACAACACAACAAGTCCAATACACCACAGTACAACACAACACAATCCAATACCCTACAGTCCAATACACCATAGTACAACACAAAAAGTGCAATACACTACAGTCCAACACAATGCATCCAATACACTACAGTACAACACAACTCAGTCCAATACACTACAGTACAACACAACATAGTCCAACACACTACAGTACAGCACAACTACATTACAACACAACACAGTCCAATACACTACAGAATGCAACACAAAAAGTCCAATACACTACAGTACAACACAAAAAGTCCAATACACTACAGAACAAGACAACACAGTCCAATACACTACAGAACAAGACAACACAGTCCAATACACTACAGTGCAACACAACACAGCCCAATACACTACAGTCCAATACACTACAGTCCAACACAACACAGTCCAACACAACACAGTCCAATACACTACAGAACAACACAACACAGTCCAATACACTACAGAAAACCACAACACAGTCCAATACACTATAGAGCAACACAACACAGTCCAATACACTACAGAGCAACACAACACAGTCCAATACACTACAGAAAACCACAACACAGTCCAATACACTATAGAGCAACACAACACAGTCCAATACACTAGAACAACACAACACAGTCCAATACACTATAGAGCAACACAACACAGTCCAATACACTAGAACAACACAACACAGTCCAATACACTAGAACAACACAACACAGTCCAATACACTACAGTACAGCCAGCCAACCCACAGAACAGCCACGCTGTCCCTGCGCCCCCTGACCTGTGAGCAAACAGCATCTCCAGGGCGTCCTGTCCCAGCAGCTTCAGGTGATAGAAGAACCGGGGAAGCATCACGCGTAGCAGCTCCCGCAGGTAGTCCTGCACACAGCCACACACCACACTCAACTACACACTGTGTACACAACATACTGTACTATGCACTGTGTACACAGCACACTGAGCTATGCACTGTGTACACAGCACACTGAACAACATGTTGCGTACACAGCACAATGAACTACAAAATGCATACACAGCAAACTGGACAACACACAAACTAAACCACAAGCCGCATACAGAGCACACTGAACTACGCACTGTGTACGCAGCACACTGAACTACACATTGTGTACACAGCACACTGAATTACGCATTGCATACACAGCACACTGAATTACACATTGTGTACACAGCACACTGAACTACACATTGTGTACACAGCACACTGAACTACACACTGCATACACACTACACTGCCCACACTGAACTACACACTACATACACAGCATACTATACTCTGTGAACACAGCACACTGAACTACACATATGCACACAGTGACACAGCAAATAGAACTATACACTGTGCACACAGTGACAACCACTGAACTGCACACTGTGCACACAGCAACATCACTGAACTACACACTGTGCACAATAGTGACATAGCACACTGACCTACACACTGTGCACAGAGTGACAAAGCCTACTGAACTATACACTGTGCACACAGCTAAACACCACACTGAACTACACACTGTGCACACAGCTAAACACCACACTGAACTACACACTGTGCACACAGCACACTGAACTACACACTGTGCTCACAGTGACAGCACAAAGAACTACACACTGCACACAGACAGCACAATGAACTACACAGTGACTACACAGTGACACAGCACACTATACTACACACCAAGCACTGTGGATGATGAAAAATAGCCAGAAAATGAGGTCATCACTATATGCCATGGTTCAATAAACGTTCGCATCCAGTCACATATTCACACAGACACATTCACACACACAAAAAGATAATGCAAGACAACAAGAATCTAAAGTCGTCACCATCTCTCTCTCACACACACAAACACCCATGCTTACACATGCACACACACACACACACATTCAAACACACAAAAACACATACACACGCACACATTCAAAACGAACAAGTAACCTTTTCCCTACCAACTGCTTGTCCATGTCAGAGTCAGTGGGCGATGACACAAAGATGGTTCTGTTCATGAGGCCAGAAAAACACCAGTAGGCATCCGCCTCTTGCTGCGTCTCGGCAAGGATGGGGGCCAGCAGGTCCGACATGCCCTGAGAGTAACCACTGTGGGGGTGGCTGGCAGCAAAGTTCAGCAGGATGTTTCTGAAGACAGGCAAGACAGTCAACACTGACACACCCACCTGAAGTGATAAGACTGTGAAAGGTTAAACTTAAAGGTCCAAAAGCCTTTTACAGCCACTGGGGGCAGTGAATTCATATCCACTGCATCTAGGGCTCTGCCCAGGGAAGTGGAGCCCAATCCTCTTCCAGTGTTGTTTTCAACTTCCCCAGCTGAATTAGGTATCCATTCATGTCCGGGTGGAGTGAGGAAAATTGGAGTGTCTTTCCGAAGGACACAATGCTCCAACATGACCTCAAACCCTGACCACAAAAGTTCTGCCTTTGTTATATTGCATTGTATTGTACTGCACTGTATTGTAGTAACTTTGTGTATTGTATTGTATTGTATGATATTTTTCACAACAGATTTTTCTATGTGAAATTCAGCTGCTACCCTCAGGGAGAGTGTGTCACCACAGTGCAGCACCACCAAACCACCAATATATATATATATATTTTTCCCCCCCCCCTTTTTTTTCAGTCTGCAAGTGTATTTGTTTACAAGCTTTTCTACAGAATTTCACCAAGGACAACCATGACAATGATAGGGTTAACCTTTCCAGCAAAGCTGGGGAAGAGGATCTGTCAAATGTAACACTGATGCCACCAACGACAACACAATTAGGTAGGCAGAACAGAATGCTAATTTTTTTATGTTGAATGTCTGTGATTCAAACATGAAATTCTCAGTACAAGCTCCTGTGCTCTACAAACTGAGATAACCAAGAGTCCAGATATAATATGCATGGAAATATTTTCATATACACATCTACCATAGAACATACTTTAAAATATATATCAACTTTCACAAATGTAAAAACCATGAAAACAATTTCTATCACATGTAGTGTGTAATTAAAAACAACAACTGATTATCAAATGACATGAAAATGTAAGGGCTTCACAAGGACTGATTAAAAAAGCAACAAAAAACACATAAAACAATGACAACTGCTGTTCAGTATGGATTAAAATACGATACTGTTGCAAGCAATTAAAATTTTTTCACTGAGTGATTACTTTGTTTTCTAAACGAAAATTCTGTATTAAATTTTTGACACTGCCCTCAAGTACATAACAATTTGAAGCTTGTTTTACAAAACAAATACAACCTCTACTAAATCAATCCTTTTCCTAACTCAACTAAACACTGGCTAGTTTTCTGTGAGGAACTCCTGTCTGCAAATCATTCACAGAAACATTCAACAGAGCCGATGACTTTTGATGTTGCAGAAAAGAGGTTTACAAAGAATTCATCAAATCTGCAGTAAGCATCAAGATTCAATATGTAAAAAACACTGATGCTGACCATCAATGAATGTACAGCCGCCAAACCATTGTCAGTTCAACACGACTCACTTGAGAACCTGTATGTTGGGGTTATGCTGACCACGAAAGTAGGGGTGGCTGCGGTCTGTCCTCACCACATCTTTCTCCACAATGCACTGGATGTTGCGCCAAAAGTGCTGCTTCTCCTCTCCCCTAAGAGACTCCCTGTCAGGCAAACCCAGTCTTTTCATAGCCCCCCGACGTCTTCATTGTCATGGCATGGGATATTCACTCCTCTTACTTTACACAACAGAACTCTATAATTATAATTCTATTGCATTCTATCCACATGACATCGCTGTTACATATACATACCAAAATGTATCTAGCAGACTATAAACACATAAAAGACAATGCATACATACATATATATAAACATACACACCCAACTCACCTCCCTACACAAGTACACACATACACATTCACACATACATGCACATGTGTACATGTACATGTGCATATGCACACTGTCTAGTATACATGTATAGAAATATAGGCTGTTTGGAAGGAGAAATATTGCATGTTACGTGTCAAATGGCTGGTATGATCAACAAGTGACAAGTGTTGGCCTTCAGTCCAAGGGTCCATGAAGGTCTTGGTTTGAATCTTTGTAGTGCCTGGTGGATTGGTTGGCTTGCAGACTTTCTTAAATGCATAAGGTAAACAAATGTGCTGAACTGCTAGTACCAGAAGGTTTTCCCCTGTGCACAAGGTAAATGTATGTGCCAAAATGTATGGCCAGAGCAGTTTTTCATTCCAAGCCCACTTTCTTTGGAATCAACTTCCTCAGGCTCTCTGTCACTCATCTTCGCTGCAATCTTTCAAATCCAGTCTGAAGACCCACCTTTTCCCCTCCTGATTAATTCTTAACAGCTCATCCCTTTCCAGTATGAACTAAAATGACCATTAGTGACTGAGTGAGTTCTGATAGTACTTTTGATTGTATACTATTTACGATTGTGTGCTATGACTTGTGTGTGTGTGCATGCATGTGTGTATGTGTGTGTGTGTGTGGGAGGGGGGGGGGGCGGGGAATGAATTTTTTATGATGTTTGGCATCTTGTGTTTAATTTTTCCTTTTTGATATTTACATATGTGTTCCATTTGTAAACACCAAGGGCTTATTTTCAAGATTTCAAGATTAGGCGTAAATGCTCATAATAGTAATAATAATAACAAGTATATGTGATCCACAAACATGTATACTGTGCAAAAATTGCTTGTGATAGGAAATTATCCCGTTTATGAGATCAATATATGTACAGTAGAACTGCTAGTTCCTCATTGCCAGTGTCTTGATCCCCATTTTGCCTCTATGTATGCAAAATATCACAAACATAATAACTATCCTGTAAATGGTCTCAGCATTCAGTTGATTATGAAAACAAACTATCTGCAATATAATGTTCAAAAAAATAATAATATAGAAACTAAAAAACATAGTAAAGATGGTCTTATACAAAACACTTAAGACCCACCAGCAAAAATGAGTGATTATGTGAAATGCAGTCTATCAATGCACAGCAAGAACAACAACTCACCTCATCTTGCGGATCTGATGATACTCAATATACTTGTCATTGCGGATTTGCTCTCGTTCTTCAAATGTAGAATCAAAAGGGAAGTAGTGCAGGAGGAAAGGCCACACTTCTGGTCGAATCATAGGATCCAGTCCGCCGAAAAAGATGGCCTGAAACATCATATCAGTAATGTTTGTTTAATGAGTGATTCATCTGTAAAACACACACATTTGCAGATACAGCAGCAAGACTACCTCTTTTTTTTCTCTTTGTTTTAAGAGTAGTTTAATCATTGCACAGCTCTTTCCAATATTTCTCCATTTTGTGTTGTTCAGGGTGACCACTATTCTGTCCAGAAGTCTCAAGTACAAATAAGCTTGAAACTCTAACAAGTCCTATAGAACAAGCTCTTTCTACAGGCGCTCTTGTAAAACAGGTGCTCCAATGAAATGCTGCTACACATGATATGGGACAAATCACCGCCGCACTCTACATTTCTGCCTCCTATCATCTATATAACTTTATATCAGCCAACAAAATCACTGTCTAACTTTATGATTAGCCTTCACCACAGCCACTTTTCATGACTGGCCTAAAACATGACAGTCCCTCTTCATGGTTAGCCTACATTACAGCCCACTTTATGATCAATCAACAATATGACAGTCCCACTTTATGGTTACATGACAGACCCACTTTATGGTCAGCCTATAATGTAACAGTCCCACTTTATGGTCAGCCTACAACATGACAATATCTATGGTCAGTCTACAATGTGACAGTCCCACTTTATGGTCAGCCTACAATGTGACAGTCCCACTTTATGGTCAGCCTACAATGTGACAGTCCCACTTTATGGTCAGCCTACAATGTGACAGTCCCACTTTATGGTCAGCCTACAACATGACAGTCTATATGGTCAGCCTACAATGTGACAGCCCCACTTTATGGTCAGCCTACAATGTGACAGTCCCACTTTATGGTCAGCCTACAGTGTGACAGTTTCTTTTAATGGTCATTCTACAACATGACAGCCTGTTTTTATGGTCAGTCTACAAAATGACAGCCTCATTTTATGGTCAGCCTACAGCATGTCAGACCCATTCTGTGGTCAGCCTACATGACAATCCCACTTTATGGTCACCCTACAACATGACAGTCCCACTTTATGGTCACCCTACAACATGACAGTCCCACTTTATGGTCACCATACAACATGAGATTCCCATATTATGGTCAGCCTACATGACAGTCCCACTTTATAGTCAGCCTTCAACATGACTGTCTCACTTTATGGTCAGCCTTCAACATGACTGTCTCACTTTATGGTCAGCCTACAACAAAACCCCATCCCCACCTTCCTCAGCTGCAGTTCATCCTCCACAGTGCCGTCGCTGTTCATGTGCTCCTTCCAGATGTCCTCGGTGACCGTTAGGAACTGGCCCTCCTCGGGGTGGCAGTCGTCGTTGGTCAGCTGGGGCTTCACCACCAGGAACTGCTGGTATGGCTTGCAGCCCCCATCCTCTCCCCCACCTCCCCCACCACTGAGGGCATCCTGCACAGGGAGTCAGGGGTAAATATGTGTGGAGGGAGGGAAGCGCCTTATTGTTCAGATGCTTGCATGTACATGCACAGAGAGATGCCATTTTAAATAGGGTAAATATGTGTGAAGGAAGGATGTGCCTTACCTTCTGGATGCATTCATGTGGCAGGATCATATGCGTTATTTCATGTTGTAGTTTCACGTTTAATAGCCTATAGTCGTATGCATCTTTTGTCACATTTATGTCTTGGCCTATTTGATTTTTTTTTCAACCTTTTCTCATTTTTTATATTCTTTCTTATTTCAAAGGTCAGCTATTCACCCTCTCTCTCTCTCTCTCTCTCTATATATATATATAATGCACAGTCATATTCATTAATAATTTGAACTTATTTAATACACACACGCACACATATTCATTCATTTGTGGTGTGTGTGTGTGTGTGTGTGTGTGTGTGTGTGTGTGTGTGTGTGTGTGTTCATGTGTGCATGTGTGTGTGCGTGCATGCGTCACCTTCCTGCATGTGTGCAAGTGTGTGTGTTGTGTGCTCATGCACTGACTTTTAGTTTCCATCTTGAATATCTTTGATCATAAATCATTTAAATCATCCTTTTTTTTTTTTTTTTTTGCATATGAAATTTTGGAATTACAAACTTCAACATCATTATAACTTAAAAAACAAAAACAAAACATAACGAAAGAAAACAAACACCCCTATCCCCCTCACTAACGAACTGTGTACCTTGCTCTTGAACACTTTCATGGTGCTTTTGTCGGTCTCCTGAGCAAAGAGGCTCCACTCCTGGAAGATTTCTGCCAGCCTGTCCAGCCCGCCATTGTGGAAGTGGAGAATTTTGTACTGACTCTCACGACTGGCAATCACCACCTGGCCCGTGGAGCAAGCTGAGTCACTGTAGAACAGGCGTAGGGAGCGCATTTGACCTGTGTCAACAAAAAAACACCACCACCACCACCACCACCACCACCAAACATGTTAATGTTGTATTGTGTTGCATTGTGGTTGTAATATATTGTACCACTTTTTTTTCTTTTTGTTGTTGTTGTTGTTGTTGTTGTCACAGATTTCTCTTTATGAAATTTGGGCTGCTCTCCCTGGGAAGAGTGTGTTGCCACTTTGCAGAACAAACCATACACAAACTTTTCTTTCTTGTTTTTTCTGTCTGCAAGTGTTTTTATTTCACTATCAAAGTTGATTGTTCTAAAGAAATTTGCCTGAGACAATCATTTTGTTGCTGTAAGTTCTTTTACATGAATCAAGTGCATGGTGCACATATGACCTCCATCACATCTGAATGACTAGTATCCAGACCACCACTAAAAGTTTAGTGGAGGGGAAGAAAATTCTGGCATGTGTGGGATTTGATCCTGTGCCCTCAGGTTCTCTTGCTCCCTAAGCAGATGTGTCACCACTAGGCTATCACTCTAAATATGGTCCTTTTCTAACACATACATACATACACACATGCACCTAACATGCATAGATTAATAATCATGAAATAGGTGCTGCCTGCTTGTAAACTATTATGTAAGTGTCTATGTTGCCTATGTACACAACAGTCTTGTACAATACAAACAAGTTCATCTCAGGGGCTAATCTGTGACTCTAAAGAGTGAAGAAGAAGATGATGAAGCAGCAGCAGAAGAAAAATTTGTATGTCTTCATTCTTTTTAATAATAATGATAATAATTTGCATGTGTCTTAATATTATTCTTTTTGATCACATATATACATTTCAGAGACTTAGAGTCACCATGTACACTAAAATGCATAAATTGTCAACTCTTTCATTGTACAGAAGATGCTTTAATGCCTTTGGCATAAACAAAATAATACAAACGAGCTAACTTCCAATCCAGTTGACATGATACTGTTATTAAAAAAAACCATAATATGCAAAAGAAAAACACAAAAATTATTTGCAATATGTGCTTGTAAACACATGATACAAAGGACAAAAACCAAGAGAGAGACAGAGAGATGAGATAGAGAGACCATACAAACATACACTCACAACCACAGACAATCCACCTTTTAAATTCTTGAGAACTCTGTGTGTGTGTGTGTGTGTGTGTGTGTGCGCGCGCGCGCGTGCGCGTGCACGCACTCTCATGTGAGACGTGTGAAAGTCCGTGCATGATAGGTTGTACCTTGTTCTAGCTGTGTGTGTGTGTGTGTGTGTGTGTGTGTGTTTACTGAGCTTAAAAACGTGACAATTGGTTATTATGAATGTGCAATATGTAGGATGAATGTGCAATATGCAGAATGAATGTACAATGGAATATATCTAACGCTAACGTCCATATTCTAAATATATTTCTGTTGATAATTACTATGTAATAATTAATTGCAATGTTTTAAAAGCAAATATGTTAAATGCTTTTATTTGAGAACATATGTGTATTACTCTTGTTTAATCAAGTAAACCGCGTGTATGGGGTGGGTGGGAGATGGGTGGGTGCGGGTGTGTGCTGATTATCTGGTTGTGGTTTTCCGCAATTTATCTTTATTCTTATCTTATCTGTCTATCATAATCAATGTGCAATATAGTAGGCTATGCTTATAATTGTATTCAAAATAATGTTTCTTAATTCTTTCTGTTTTTACATTAAGAATACCAGTTATTACCTGCAGTGTGTGGATGTATGTATGAAACGGTGTATGTGATATTTTTTACATTTGTGTCTTCGTAATATTCGTAAAAGCTGTTGTTGACTTTTACAGTTATGGTCCCCATGTTGTTTACTTGTCTATGTTGTGATAATGCACCTGACCAAATTTCTCCAGTTGGAGATAATAAAGTTATTCTCATTCTTACACATCAAGCATTGAAAGACCCTATCAGAAGCAAATGCAAAGACTCCCCCTTTAAACGATAACACTGAAATGTGAAAATCAATGCTTTAACAAAATATCTCCAATTACCAGCATGTGTGATGGGACATTAAACAAAATTCCTCCCCCACACTCACCCAGATCCACGGAGAATACCCCGCACACCTGATCGCGGGCACTGCGCCTTTCCCGCTTGCCCTGGTTGAAGGACATGGAATTCTCGGGGAAGGTCATGTTGTGGGTCACGCTGGCCGAGCTGGTGGTGCTGTCTGGTGACTCCAGGGCGCTGCTGTGCTGGGAATCTTGCCGTGCCTCGTCCCCGTCCTGCTGCTGCAAGCTGTAGTGGCCTGACCACTCCCCTACACCCTGGCATGCTGCCTCCCACTCTTCGGCATCGGAGGTGACAGGAGTGAGGGGAGGGGAGTCGGGACCTGAGGTGGTGGTGGTGGAGGAGGAGGCGCTACGTGGCCGAGTGACAGCGATGTCTGGTGTGTCAACAGGGGTGTTTGGTGGGGGAGGGGTGGTGCCTGGGAGTTCTAACAAGCAGGGGGGCTTACTCAGTACCCCGACGGCTCGCTTGGCTGGGCTGAAGTGAGGGGAGGAGTGTTGCTGGGGGGTGAGGTTGTTGACAGGCGTGCTGAAGGAGCTGCTCTCAGGGCTTGCCTGCTGGGTGCTGGGACTGGAAAGGGCGTACTGGGAGCTTGTCCCCACGCCTGGGGAGTCATTGTCTGTGGACTGGGAACTGGAAGCTGTGCTTGTGTCAAATTTACTGTCATTGGTGTTGATGTTTTTGTCTGTAATGCTGCTGGGGCCCTCAGGGGCTGTTTGGCCCTCAGACATCACCACCAAACTGTCCCCCGCCATGTGAATACTGAATGCACCGTCCTCCCCCTCCCCAACAGACTCCCCACTGCGACGTTTGGCCTGCAGTTTGGGCCTGTTGAGCATGGCCGCCAGCTGCTCCTCTGCTGTCAACACGTCACAGTTGTCCGCATGGGAGGCGTCAGCTCCTGCATTCAGGTCGTTAACGTTGATGCCCACACGCACCTGTTTCTGTGTGGCTGTCACATGTTTAGTGTTGTTCTGCTGACCCTCCCCATTGCTAGACTCTCCCCCGCTGTTGCTGTTCTCTGGGAGAGCTGGCATGACAGTGTCACTCAACTTTCGCATCTGAGAATTCAAGGTCATGCCTGTCAGCACCACAGGCTCCTCTGTGCCAATCCCTGAATCTGTCTGGGACTTTGCACTGGAGCTCAGTTTGCGCTCAGCTCGCCAGGAGTCATCGCCAGGAGTGGAACTCGTGGGACTGGCTGCCTCTTCACGGGACTCGCAGGACATGTCTGAACTGAGGCTCCACGCATCCTGACTTTGCTTTTTTTGTTCCGTTGTTGCACCTTGTTGTTTGGGCCATGAGGATTTCTGGTTTGGACTAGGGGATAGTTCTGCTTTGGCAAACTCCTGTCGAGGTGTGCGTCGAGGACTAGCTTTGGGTGTGGTGCCGTGCGACTTGTTGGGACTATTCTCAATGCTCTGAGGATTCTTCTGCAGTGTGAGATTAGGGATCCAGGTTAGGATCAAAGTTGGCCGTGTACCCTGAAAAATAAAGAATAAAAAAAATAAAAAAATAAAATAAAAACATAGATATAATCATTTTCAATACAGATTTGCATGCATATCATAACTTTAGGTAGTGATAACATTTAACATCTGTCGTCTAAAGCTATAATTAAAAATCTACCATATATATCATTTTAATAATAAAAAACATCAAACTTTCAGAACCAAGACAATTTCTTTTTTTTATTTTCAGGACATATGACCGTAAAACAGACCAGTCTACAATACTAACAAGCACACAGACAGACACACACACACACATGCCCACACACAGAGAGATTTATATAGCTTTTTCTTTGGGGGGGTCGGGGGGGGGGGGGAGAGAAACAGAACAGGAAACAAAACCAGCTCACACATATACACATATGCTTTGCAAAATGTGTAGAATACATGGTACATGAGTTCAGAATCTGAGACTAACGTTTGAGCGCTGATTAAGATTAGTGATGGAAATGTGTGGAAAACATTGGAAAAAAACAAACAAACAAAAACAAAAACAACAACAACAACAAAAAAACACAAACATATCCAACTGACAAACATACACCTCAGCTCTCTAACCTCACTCTGATGGGCTCGCAGGGTGAGATAACCTGGGTGATGCTCTGAATCCACAAGCAGTGATGCCGGAGGGTGCACACACACATTGTTCTTACAGTAGATGATCTCCCCATCCAGTGGTGGCGGCTTCGGAGAATCAGACCCACTCAAGCGAAGCAGGTTACTGGCTTTCTTGACAATGTTGCTCAGTGCCATTGTCCACTCTGAAAATAATTCCCTACAAATGATGGACGTGTTTGGGCTTAGGCTAAAAGTAAAACAACATTCCTCTATTCTTCCATGTAACGACTGAAACCATGGTAACCGTAATCAGGGATTGAGCACTGTTAACAGTTCATGGCTTTGTGTCAACACCTAACTTGAATGATTTGATCACTGTTAACTGATATTAACAATTATATCAATAATGACACTGATTTGTCATGAGATAATAACAATATTAATATTTGCATAGAATATACACTGCACACAGATTTCAAAACCTTTTTACAGTGTGTACTACAAAAAAATATCAAAGCAGCATGATTGTCTGCATGTTGTAAAAAAAAAAGAAAAAAGCCAAAAAGAAAAAAAAAGTAAGTATGTCTGTCTGCAGCAAACTATGACAGAAGACATAAAAATCTGCAGAAAGAAACACACATGCACACAACTATGTAATTATGCATATGTGCTTGCACACAGATCTGACCCTTCCATATGCATCACCTCCAGCAAGATAAGGGCAAGAACAGCAGCCAGGATGTAATGATAACATAAAGCATACTTACTTCTAAACATACTATTTGTTAAGTCATTACAGACAATTAGAGGAAGAAACACATCTCATAACCCTGGTGACACAAAATGACAACACCCACAGATAACTGGCGAGAAGCTCAGTTTGATTTATCATTTAGCAAACCTGTGACTCAAGCTCACCACAGTCAGTTATAAAGTATGACTGATGTTCATTTTAATGAACTAATATAACAACAACAACAATATTAATAGTGAAACGTTTATATCGCAGTTTATTGTACTGTACATCATAAAATTCTTTCTATAACCAGGCAAACAATTAAGACAAAATGACAACACACACAAGCACCAATATACCACACAACACACGCAACTTCAATTCACAGCATACTGACTGACAAAAAGCAGGGTTTTTCTTTTTGACGCCTGAACCACATACCATTTGACAACCCACTGACAGCACAGCATCCGCAAAAGACCCATGATTTTTCAGATCCACGAACACTAACAGCCATTTTGAAACAGTTTCTCCAAGATTTACAATCACGGATTATACACAACACCATGTCAACAATTGTGCAAAATGACTGAGCAGTAAACACCACAGTTTCTGTCACAGTGCTAAGAACAGAATTATGCTGTGTTTCACAAATCAGCACAGGTACAACACATGGTAAGCCCAGGCTTGGGAAATAGCTTTAAAGGTGTGTGGGAGGATTTGTAGGATAAGGCAACATGAGGGGAGATGGATGTATGATGGGGTAATGTGCGATCAACATTGTGTCTTTCTCTGCCTCTCTTTCCCTTATCATGTGTGTTGTATTAGTGAGTTATTCTGTGTGTGCATATGTGTGTGTGTGTGTGTGTGTGTGTGTGTGTGTGTGTGTGTGTGTGTGTGTGTGTGTGTGTGCACAAAGACAGAGAAGGAAAGAGAGAATGTGAGAGACAGGGAGTAAGGGAGAGGGATAAAGAGAAGGAAAGAGAGAATGTGAGAGACAGGGGGTAAGGGAGAGGGATAAAGAGAAGGAAAGAGAGAATGTGAGAGACAGGGGGTAAGGGAGAGGGATAAAGAGAAGGAAAGAGAGAATGTGAGAGACAGGGGGTAAGGGAGAGGGATAAAGAGAAGGAAAGAGAGAATGTGAGAGACAGGGGGTAAGGGAGAGGGATAAAGAGAAGGAAAGAGAGAATGTGAGAGACAGGGGGTAAGGGAGAGGGATAAAGAGAAGGAAAGAGAGAATGTGAGAGACAGGGGGGAAGGGAGAGGGATAAAGAGAAGGAAAGAGAGAATGTGAGAGACAGGGGGGAAGGGAGAGGGATAAAGAGAAGGAAAGAGAGAATGTGAGAGACAGGGGGTAAGGGAGAGGGATAAAGAGAAGGAAAGAGAGAATGTGAGAGACAGGGGGGAAGGGAGAGGGATAAAGAGAAGGAAAGAGAGAATGTGAGAGACAGGGGGGAAGGGAGAGGGATAAACACACACACACACACACACACATGCTTGCATCAGCATTTTGTACAGTGCATCCTCAGAATGACAGTACACATATGTAAATGTTTTATATATCCATCTATGGCTGCCGTCAATTGCCAGGCGAGCTGCATGGAACATCTGTTACCCTTCTCTCTCACTCTCTTCCTCCCTGCCTCCCACCCTTCCCTCTTTCATTTTTTTCTTTCCAGCAAAAGCAATAGCTAAAACAAAAGTACTGAACTATCTTCTAAAAATGAACACATCTGTAATTCAAAATAACAAACTAGCTGCACTTCTGAAATCAGGAAATGTGTGGAGGGGAGGATTCTGAGGGTGGGGGTGGGGAATGAGAGGTGGGTGGAAATGGTGGTGGAAAGGTTGGTGGGATGTAATAATAACCCTCCCATGTACACACTCGACTGAACTAGGTGAAGTGCTGGTGATAGTGTGGCCAGTGTTACAGTTCTCTTATAGCTTTGTTGGTTCACTGGGACATACCAATGCCTCATGTCACTGTCATCTTCAGCCAGTATCTGTGGGTGTTTTACATTTACACATCTTAACTTGCTTTCTGCATTTCAGTTGGATGGGAGAAGAGGAAAGGGGTAGTGGCTGGCTGAATTCCAAGAACTACCATCACATGTTACATAGACAGTGTAACATGGTGTTTGAAGATTATTTCTGAATGAAGTGAAAGAGAGAAGAGTGGAGAGAGACTCAGAGAGAGAGACAGAGAGAGACAGACAGACAGAAAGAGAGAGAGGAAGAAACAAAGGTCAGACCTCTAACAAACCAACAGATGTGAATTAAAGAAGGGAATCAAACATGCCCCAACTGGGTTAAAGTGATTATGTACTCTCGATTCTTGTGTGTGGGTGTGTGTGTGTGCGCGCACATACATGCGTGTGTGTCCGTGTGTGTGTGTGTGTGTGTGTGTGTGTGTGTTTGTGTGCACACATGCATGTCTGTGTTTGCCTGCATATTTAAGTGGGAGTGATACACAGCATTTTCATAAAATAACAAACTGAACAGAATAAGAAAATAACAGTAAAAAGTTTCACTTCACAATTCACGGCAAACCCATTCTTGCTCTTATTCATTCATTAAAAACAACAACAACAACAAAACAAACACAAAGAAAAATAAATAAAAGAACTCCAAACTGAGCAACATCAAGCAATGTTTTGAAAAATAAACAATCAAATAAAACATCATTCCAGCTCACAAACAGACTGACCTGAGAAACTCCTCACAACGGATAAAAATTGCATCATGATGATAGCTTGACACACTGGACCACACAAAATAAACTAAACATACAGTCAGTACAACCGCTCAAATACAGGGAACAACAAAGAACTGGTTAATATGTAAGGCGTTTTCATCAAGAAAAGAAACCAAGAAAAGGAGGAAGGAAGACGGAAGGAAGGAAACAAACCATGATGAGGAAGCTCCCTAAAGGCTAATTTCTACTTTTTCCAAAACATGTATGTTGTCATACTTGATACTTTAAAGTGATAAATGTTTATCATCCACTTTAAGCTTTCTCAGTACTCTACAAAGCTGCACAAAGTTTTTCCCTTGATAAATAATGTCCCGATTTGATGAACCTTGACCGAAGACATTTAAGTGTTAAAAGGAAGTCAACACACACACACACACATATAAACACACTAAGACGCAGACAGACAGACATACACTCGAAGAGGCACTAACCCATTTGCATTGCCGAGGCCTGCTGTACTGAACAGTGCCCTTGTCATATTGTTAGCGACACAAAACACTCATATATATATGTAGACCATACATGTTGACAAGTGTTCAAAATTATATCACTTGGAATGTCTGTACATGTACACACACTTTCAGTCCTGAGCAATTATTTCAAGGATGCCATGCTTAGTACAAGTGGTTGTGTCACATGGGGAAGAAGTCAATTGTTCCCTAACTTGGCTTGACCTGGCCATAACAGTTGAGTAATAAACATCCATGTGTGTGACAGCTGTACTATGCATATGGATGCAGCAAAACCAAATTGAGTATCCTTGATTATATCATGTATTGATAAAGGACAGCTTTGAAAAGAACACAATTATGTTTTCAACTACTGAGCAATATTCACCGTCCTGAAAAAAAACACCAGCCATTTCCAAAACTGATTTTCAGTGTTGAAATCAGCATCCACACACATCTCAAAACTTTTTTTTTTTCAACCACTTATATATATATATATATATATATAATTCTAGTGCTGAAAACAACTCCAATGATTTCTACAGTGTTGAAAACAGCACATGTCCAGCAACTGATTTTCACAGTAATGTAAACACCACCAATACATTTCCAACTACTGATAATTACAAAGTTGAAAACAGCACCAATAAAGCTCAAGCTGAAAACAGCACCGGTATGTTTTCAACTGTTTAACTGCTAGAAATAAGCACCAGTCATTTTCCATGCCACTCAATAAGCACCAATGTATTACCAACTGTTGACATTAATACCTGAATGAAACACAGTTAAGACAGAATAATACTTTTTCAACCCCACAACAAAAACCACTGTTGTTCTCCATCAGTGTTCAAAAGCTAACATACCATGACTTTTAAAATGGGGTGCAATATAATGGGTATTGCAATGAAACCTGAGAAGAAGCCTGACTGCTAACTGCAGCTCAGTGCCAATGAATAGTGGTTATTGAACAAATTATTTAAAGCCATTTAAATTCAAGTTTTTTTTTCCACTTGCAGAGGTGAAGATATTTATGTGAACATGTTACTGATACAGCCGCAAGAGTTTCTAAACTTCTGCAACAAACTTTCAGGTCACACTGCATTTTGGGGTTGTGAACCTCTCATTCTTTCTCCTCTAACACTGTGTACATGCATTCTGCAACACTCCCATATCCTCCACACACAGACACAAACACACACACACACACAACCTAACAACAAGCACAACTTATCAGCCTACACACACACACACACAACCTAACAACAAACACAACTCATCAACCTATGAATCTTAGTATAACAAAAAAGGCTTCTCAGAGCAAGTCAAGCCAACCTAAGTTAAAAAAAACAACAACAACAACAACAAAAAACACAAACCTTTGTGTATGCCAGTATGTGCATGTGTGAGAATGAAGGGTGTGTGTGTGTGTGTGTGTGTGTGTGTGTGTGTGTGTGTGTGTGTGTAAGCATGCACACAATTATGTGTACATGTGTGTGCATGAGAGTTTTATTTGTACCTGTTCATGTTGTGCATACACATGAGAGACAGGGAGGAAGGGTAGAGAAGCACAGACTAAGAGACAGAAACCAAGAGAGAGAGAGAGGGAGGAACTAATCGCTTGCAGAGATGTTACACTTCTAGTCAATAGCCATTACCTCATTTCATATATTACATAGAAGCCTGTCCTCAAGGGCTAGAAACAAAACTTAATAAGGTGATAATTTATGTCTTGTTTCTATATCTTCCTGACAGAAGTACAGTCACAAAGGGCAAACCGATAAATTGAGATAAATCATCAAAGATGCTGAATCCTCTTTGGAGATATATATCAAAATGTCTTTCTTAACCAGGTAACTTAACATGTGAAGAACTTTTCAAACCAAAACTTGAAATCAACTGCAGCATTAAATATTGATTGCACACTGTTAGGTATTCCTCATGTTTTAAATAGAGATATTGTACAAGTGCGTGCGTGCGTGTGTGTGTGTGTGTGTGTGTGTGTGTGTGTGTGTGTGTGTGTGTGTGATGATACATAACATTTTATGATCTACAGTATAATGAATTGTAGTGTCTTTTTCTGGATATATCATGAACAACAGTGGCTGCATGAAAGTAATTATTATGAAACACATACCTTTAATGTCTCATCTAATGTATGGCACACATACAAATTTAATAAGACAACAGAAAAGGACATGAAACAAAACTATATTGCTCGGCCAATCTTCATTTCGTTCAACCGTTATCAGAAGGGCTGGATCTCTGAACAAATGCATTTATCAAGGGACATAAATCATTATGATTATACTTTCACTTTCTATGTATGGATATCACATCTCTCCCCACCTTTAGATACATTGTTATCAGAATATATTAATTTCGAAAAATTAAAAAGTCTATAATGTATCATGTCATCATCAAAAAAGAAAGTCTATCAAAGTATCATGTCATCATCAAACTGTATCTTAACCACACAGTGATACCATATACTTTTACTGTGTTATAGTTATGATTTTGTTTTGTTTGTTGTTATTGTTGGTTGTTTTGTTGTTGTTGTTTTTTGGGGGTTTTTTTCAACAATTTCACTCAACGACACAATGCTTAAATTACTGATAATATTAAACTTTTGTTGTTGTTTTTCTTGTTGTTGGTGTTGTTGTTGCAAATAATGTCCTTGAAGATCAGTCTATACAGTCTGAAAATATCAAACTCATCCATGGCTGTCATGTTCATCACTAATATTGTCTTTTCCTCTTCTGGATGAACTCTTTGTTTTTCCTGGATAATAAAATAAGATGAAAACAAAACATAAAATTATTTGTTCTTCCTAACATTTGGAAAACTTGAAACTAACAAACTTAACACTGTTGTTTTGAATTATGGTCTAATTATTGTATTCAGTACATAGTCTTTCAGGTAAGTTGGTGGCTTCCTGGCACGGGCTTCACTGGGAGATGCTGGCATGAGACTCATGATTGGTCTTTCTGAAGGAGTATGTTTGTCTGGAGCAGCTAATCCAACAGGCGATGATTTCTGGACTACTGGTTGCAGTTTCTGGTGTTGATTTTCTTCTTCATCAGACTCTTCTTCCTCAGCAATGGGTTGGGAACCACCTCCGATACGTTTGAAGTGTGAAGAGATACAGGTTATTTGGGTCATGTCAGGTTTGGCAGTTACCATACTACCATGCTTCTTAGTGACAGTAAATGGTTTGGATTCAAAATTCAGGATTTTTAATTATGTGACTATTACAATTATATTACATATCACGACATATTGATTGTTGTAATGTACAGAAATGATACAAGAACTCGTTGAAAGTTGGTTCATTTAGTGACTCTTTTTGTTTATAGTTTTTAACTAAATTATTTTTGTAGAAAATGGTTAACTTAAGAAAATGCTCATCTCTTGCAGTTTTGTGTGATATGTAATATGTCTATGTTAGTTTTGAAATGACCAGCAACATCCAGTGGTGTCTTGAATCCATAACAATAGATCTTTGGTGACTGTCTATAATATTGACTGACGCACCTGTATCAATAATGAACGGCACAGACGTATCACTGATGCATATGCTGACCTTGGGAGTCTTTGAAGAAATGTTTGTTTACCGTAAAGACACATTCATTTCCACTTGATGATGCAGGTAAGTCATGACTTTCAATTGATACATAGTGGACAGTTGAGCTGCACACCTTTGCAAAATGATTTAATCTTACACATGCTCTGCATTGCTTTCCTTTCATTGGATGCTCATGCTGGTGTGGTAGATTACCTCCACAATAGTGACAATTTCTGTTGCAACCACCACAGAAATTATTCTGACCATGTCTGCTGGAGATGCCTCTTGAAGTGTGTGTGCTGTAGTGATTTCTGGTCAGAGAATTCTGAGAGTGTGCTGAACCAAACTGCTGTGGATTGTGATATGTACCACATGATGATGGACTTCTGAAATGTGAAGAACCATGATGACTTGATCTACCATGAGACACTGAGTAGCTGAGAGTGAGATACTGAGAGCTTTCACTGATTTTTCCATTTCTGACGCTCTCATCTCTGACAGTTCAAGACTACCAGCTTCTGCTAGTGTTTGTGTCAGTGTCAAATTATCACTGAGCATGTCTTCTGAGTCTCTGTGACTGATATCCATGAATAATCTGAGTCAGGATCTCTCTTTAAACATCATGGAATTCACATGTGCAAGCAAGGCTTCACAGACGAATGTAATACAAATCGATAGTCTCTCCTTTACTCTGATCAGCTTGGTGAAATTTATAAATTTCGTATGATGTATCCTTTTTGGGTGTGAAGTGTGTTGTGAATGAATCCTTGACAACAGTGTACACATCATGCGTATCATCTGCACTGGTACCGTTCTTCTGCTCTTCAGTAAATGTGTCATAGATGTTGTAGGCTTCTTCACCAATGTAATGTAATAACAGTGCTCTTTTCCTGGCATCTGCATTAACCCTTTCGCTGCCAGGAAAATAAAATTTAAGTGAAATCTATTTGCCAGGGTTTTTTCACAAAAAACGGGTATAAATTTTCAAAAAATTATGTGCTCTTTGTTATTGGAGAAAGACCCATAAAAGTATATATTTTCTGAAAAATAAATGAATAAAGAATACAAAACACATGCTGTTTTCCCATCTTATATATTTTTAGTGAAATGCTGTTGTTTTGAAATCAGTGTTTTGTTTTTTGTCACATTTTCAACTTGTTCATTACAAACATTAGGTAATTTGCACAAAAATATCATTTTCTGGACAAATGGATATCTGCAAACACAAAATCATACTAGAACACCCACAATATATTATATATATATGTATCTATCTCTTATATATATACATATATATACATATATATATATATATATATATATATATATATATATATATATAAGAGATAGATACACAATGCATTGTGACTTCTCCAAGTGATAATATGGACGTGAGGCCACGCCCCCTCAGTCTCCACCCCCCTCCTCTTCACCCCTCTCAGAGGGTCACTTGATCCAGTTCTCATCAGACCGCCTTGGCTAAGTGCCAAGAAAATCGCTCACACTGTGTCCTGCTAATAATTCAGTCACTTTCTGTCGTCTGCTAAGGTTTGTTCAGCTGGCATCACTCACTGACAGTGGTATCTTGGCCACTCTCTTGATTGCTCCCTTTATTTTCTATCAAATCGTCCTATAAATGTTCATCATTGTCTTCTCCTTCGAATTTACGCTTCAATTCTTTCTGAGCATCAGCTAAAGAAAGAAATCTTGGTTGATTTAGTTCGTCACGATCGCATGTCTTGAGCACGGCGTCAGTCCGACATTTTGTTGAGCGAGTGAGGAGAGAAGTCAGGCAAACACTGGGACAGTGACCCAACCAAAACGTTCAAATAAAGGACTGCTTCATGACGTAGATGGGGTTTCTAGCTATGAATAGAATCTAGAAAGATTCCCCAGGCTAAAACTACCACTATTTTTGTCAACAAAGTGAATGCAAACCAGGGAAAAGTCAGAATATTTCGATGACGAGTTATCTCGTCACTGTGGCAGCGAAGCATACATGCTTGCCATGACAAGTTATCTCGTCATATAGGCAGCACAGGGGTTAACATTCATCCCACACATGAGATTTTCGAAACGATTTATCCATTTCACCCAACGTACTCCAATCGATTGTTCGTCTAAATAAACCTCAAACGGAGGCAATGACAAGATGTTCGCAATATTTTGATCTAAAATTGCTAGTTACTTCAAATTTGACATTTGAAACATCAACTAAATTAATAAGACATACCTTGTCGCCAATTTGATGTCTTATCTTATGTATGGAACACATACAAGCTTAATACAACAACAGAAAAGGATATGAAACAAAACTATATTGCTTAGCCAATCTTCATTTCGTACAACCTTTATCAGAAGGGCTGAATCTCTCTGAGCATGCGCATATATCAAGAGGCATAAATCATTATGATTATACTTTCACTTTCTATATATGGATATCACAATACCACAGAATGAAAATATTTTGGAAACAACATTATGCATGAATACACATGAATCCCACATAACATAGACAGGCACACAATGACACATACCATAGTTTGTTAAATCACAACTTTTCCTTGCAGCAAGTTGGAGAATAGCATATGAAACATTAGTCAAAAGATACATGACAAGATGTGCTGGGATCAAATAGTAACACTCAAAATATGAATTACAATGTCGTGAAAAGCAACAGTATGTATGCATGTAAATAAGCTGATTACATTTAGACACTCACTGTGCAATACTAAAGGAAGAAAGATATATGATGGAATTAAAAAGTATAATTATTGCAAATCTTGAGAAAATATGTAAAAAAAAATTTTATTTATTCTTTCTTGATCCTGTGGTAACTCTTACACATATGGCCTCAGATTGGGATTGTCCAAAATAAGATGGTGTGTGAAAAGATCCTGAACAAACAAAAGCAACAAACCATTTTATTTATTTCCTGATGGTAATATATCTTATTCTTATTAAAGCTCATTGTCAGCCATTAGAAAGGCACATCCAATGACTGAAATGGTTACCACTTCTGCATTCTGACAACCTCACAGCTTGCTCAGTCCCACTTTTAATTCCTAAAGAAGCAAGCAAATCCTGCCTGGAAAAGGAAAGGGAATAGTGGAAAAAGAAGAATCGATGCCTGCAAGAACTTGGGATCCATGCCACTTTTCAATAACTGTTCAAAAGGTTTTAGGATGAACTGACAGAAAGGACCTTTGAAGTCTTGTTCCACACTATTTGGATCTGGATATTTAAAAAAATGTCTTCATGAGTACCACTACCAGTTAAAGTGGGGTATTTATATACATTTTAAAAAGATAAAGTTCAAATATATACTTCCTACAAATGCTTATAAACATCCAAAAATCATACTTACATTCGTTTGTTTAAAATTTGCCTTAGTTAAAGTCGCTTGCAAATGGGGCGACTATGGGGTGGGGAATAGTTCTATTGACACTGACAGATCTGTTCATTCATTCATCATGAATCTCATGCAGAATTTGGCTTGAGTTTTGCTTTTTGCATTATTTGGACGAATTGTTTCCACAACGAAGCAAATGTGTGTGACATGGCAAATGCAACGTAAGCATGGTCCTTCTGCCAACCATGCCTTCGCATCACAACATCTGGTAGAGACGCCCCCCCCCTCCGCCCCCCCACCAAGTCATCGTGATCGTGGGTTAAAAAAATCAATTCACAACTTCGTAATTTCATAATCAACTCATTCAATACGCTAACAATTTTCTTGTTACATCAGGGCATCGATGTTTTATGTCCGTGCTTTTTTCATCAACTTACATTCCCAAATCTTTTAATTTAATGAATCAGTTTTGTGATAAACAAAATTTTCTCACCAGTAGTCTGCTACCGGATGCCACCCTCGGCCATGTTCCTTATTACCACAATACAATTGTGTATGAGCCGAGTGATTTCATTGGTTTGCGATAACACGTTTTGGTCCAATACCACATACGTTCTCTCTTTTCGGCATAGCAACAAGCAGTAAGCATCATGGCGGACGAAGAGAACAGGTGAGATGAGATGAAAAGACTTTTAAAATCCGTCGATCTGTTGATTTTTCAGTAAAAGCACTTTAAAATTTTGATTAGCTAATTTATTACGATAGTTTGTTTTCATTTTGATACATTACAGTTTGACGTTCGTGGCCGTGCTTTATGGGTCTTTCCGCTTTGATAAACACCAAGCCAAAACAAGCAGTGGCAACTGTTGTTGTTGTCGTGGGGATTGGAATTTTAATGCCAAAGCCACTTTGCTTTTTTTAGAAAAACACACACACAAAAACAGAAGTGAAATATTTAATACATGTCCGATCATAATCATTAGTTTAATCATTAGTTTATTTGCATAATGATGTTATGCAATTACATGTTGAAGGCAAGTAGTAAAATATTTCTTGTCAAAATATTACCCATTCTCTCTCCTCTCCGGCCTCGTTTGCAATCTTCATCAATTCACGACATTCAGTGCATAAAACTCCTCCAACCACACAGTCATTGATATTATATTTTATAGACATGCCTTTTGGAGTGTTGCTCAAATCTCTCGACGAACACTGCAGGTATTTATCCCTGAGCCTGACTGACAATGGGATATGTTATTTAAGGAAGCTTAGAGTACAGCCTTGTCATATGGTTCCCAACCTAAATGAACATTCATAACAGCTTCTTCATCATCATGGTCTTTTCCCTGTTTTACACCATGACGGTGGCCACTTGTGTCTTCTTGTGTATACACAATAAACAGAACTATATCATGTATTTCTGTGTCACTGGAATGCCACCATGTACTGGGTCTTCTATTTGATTGTCAGTCTGGGTGGATATATTGTCACTTGTGCATCGGCCAGTGCTACATGAAAAATTCTTAGCCTGTACTTCTTTCTCTTCTAAAGCCATTTAGCCTTTGGGAAAGAGAACCTCTGCTGAAGCAAAGTAACACTACCTTCATATAACACTGACAGTGTTTCACTTGTAGCTGTACAGTTCATGTTAATACCACTAAAGGACTGAGAGATATCTTCAAAAGTTTTCTAACTGTTATGAATCAACTAGATTCTCTACTAAACCTCACCACAGTGCTGCTACACTGTGAGCTGCTGGAGCACCCCAAGTGGCCCTTTTGTCCTGTTCATTACAGATGACAAGGTTTCACAGCCCATATTGGGTGAAATCAGCAGTCTTTTTTTTTTTTTTTTCGTAGCTAAGTTTGACACTGAGGTCATTAGAGATTTCAGTAAAAATGGATTTCTATTGTCTGGACAACCCAGCAGGCATCTTCTTCAGGCAATAGAACTTGCTGTCTACTCAGCAGGGTCAGGTACTCATTGACGTACACCCCACAATGTTCCTCTTTTTGCAAGGCCTTACATCTTTTCTTTTCTTTTCTTTTTTTTTTTTTTTAATAGTTATTCCTATTTTTTCTGATGATTGCTATTTTTTTCTGATGCTTTTTGATGTTGTACTGACTGGATTTTTCATGACAGAAAAAAAAATTCCCATTGAAAAGATTGGTAATTGTATAATATTTTTAATCCTGTTTCAATTTTAGTGATTAAAAACTTTTTCCCACAGTAAAAAATTAGTAACAGTATGACATTGTTATTCCTGTTTTGATTTTAGTGATTGAATTTTTAAAAAATTGTTACAGGGAGCCTGCGGCTGCTGCAGATACTACTGCAGAAAATGCTCCAGTAAGTACATTTTTAAAATCCCAAATCAACAGATTTTACCTAAATTAAACCATAGATTATTTCATGTGTTGACCACAATGCATTCAGACGCAGACACATGACATTTTGGTTAAAAGCCCATTAGATGTGTATGGAATGGCCTAGTTTTCACTGTTATTTTATTTTCTCTGTATGGCTGAATTTGTTTATGTAGCTGAGCGCTCAGCTCAGGTTAAAAATACTGCTTCACACACAAGCTGAGCTACAGCAGACGTCTTTTTCACAACTAACATGCCGGTCTTCAACAGCTTGCACAGAATGTGTGACGCCATTCCGTTTTGATGCAAAGCCCATTCTAAACCTATTCTCTAAACATCTATAAAATCAAGTCTCTGTATTGTTCACCGCAATATTGTATTTGTTTTGCTTACACACACACTTAAATCAATTATTAGTATACTTGATTTCAGTTTAATCGTTTGTCAGTGTAAAGATTCAACTGACGTTAAGCTTACGTCATTTTGTCCTTCTGGTTTCACGACAACCACTCCACAAGTAAGTGTCGCAGTACGCCATTGGGTGAGGTGGAATCTGTGTTTGTGACACAGCGTATTTAATTAAATTCTCTTTTGTCGGATCAGTACACTACAAGTATTGTATACTGGCAGAATCATCGCAGTTCCATCTTTAAATCTATACCATTTATGTTTGCCTACGTTAAATTGATTTAACGCAATTTGTAATTTTCGGTGATGAGCTTGTTAAAACTGACCCTTTTCAGGTGACTTAAATTAAGATTATAAATTCATCTTAGATAATCAACATTTCATTTTATACTCATTAGAAAGTAGGTGTTGAGCTCTTTCTTTTGCAACCTATCCGAAGTAAATCGGTTCAGGAGTCATTTAGAAATCTATCACTGAACACCTTGTAACTAACACAATGCTAAGCAAATTTAGGAGGATTTGAGCCGATTCGCTTCATGGGCCACACTAGCATCAGTGCAGTTTGCTTAACGTGCATAAAGAGATGGAGTGGGTGATTGCTGGTCACTTTTGCACCTGGCCATTTGCTGGCTAGAGCCAGTTCTCTCTCTCTCACTTGCTGTTTC
The DNA here is from genome assembly GCF_041734735.1 of Babylonia areolata. NCBI lineage: Eukaryota > Metazoa > Mollusca > Gastropoda > Neogastropoda > Buccinidae > Babylonia > Babylonia areolata. The sequence goes on from NC_134876.1 coordinate 83,333,533, forward strand.
GTACACAGAGTGTGTGTGTGTGTGCGTTGTCCCAAAGGCCAAGATCTTGCTATGTATCTCTTGCACTGTTTTCCTCTTGTTCTCATCTTTGTTTTCTCTATTCTCATCTTCTTATAACTATTGTAAATAAAACAATAGAAAAACCCTTTTGTTCCTGGCCTGTGCTGGGATTCTTTTCTATCCTTTGATACAGATCATTAGTAATTCTTTTGTACAGTTCCCTTTCATAAACATAATAATACCACAAGGGTACACGGCTACATTTATTATGATTGCCGACACAGCAAATGTCTGCATTTATGGGACCTGGTTGTTACTTGGGAATGAAATGATTGTATGTAATGAATTCATTTTTACACAAACATAAAATTGTAAATAGTCTTGTCACCCCAACCCTTCATTTACAAGCATTTAAGTGGAATGCACCCTGACATACATGACTTAAAACATACAGTCCACTGTTATTAACTTTTCAGACAAGCACAGAATGATTGTGGTATCCAGTCAGTCTGTGCTCCTTTCACATCTAAAATCTTGTTTGGTGTCACTGATGTTGTTGCAGACTGACAATGTGGAGGAGCAACAATCTTCCTCAAGACCGCAGTCTGCAGCCTCACAGAAAGGTATCTCATTGTAATTGTTGCTGTTATTCTGTGCAGTAGATTTAGGTTTGACTCTTGCTTTAGATGGGTAGTCCTCTTATGACTGGTAGTCCTCTGTCAGGTATTGATTGGTAATAAGCCAAATGCTGAAAAAAAGAAAAAAAAGATACCACTACAGTTGTAGTAGTAGTGGTTGTTGTCGTAGAAGGCATCATTCTCATTGTCATCTGCTGATCATCATTATCTTCATTATCCTTTTTCAAATTATTGTTAGCATCATTGTTATTTACATATCTGAAAAAAAAATGTATCAAGAGGAAAATATCTGATGACCAGTAGATTTTAGCTATTGTCCTTTTCATGGTGTTAACCCCTAGGCTGCCTATATGACGAGATAACTCGTCATGGCAAGCATGTATGCTTCGCTGCCACAATGACGAGATAACTCGTCATCGAAATATTCTGACTTTTCCCTGCTTTGCGTTCAGTTCATTGACAAAAATGCTGATAGCTTTAGCTTGGGGAATCTTTCTGGATTCTATTCATAGCTAGAAACCCCATCTACGTCAAGAGGCAGTCCTTTATTTAAATGTTTTGGTTGGGTTACTGTCCAAGTGTTTGCCTGGCTCCTCTCCTCGCTCGCACAACAAAATGTCGGACTGACGCAGTGCCCAAGACACGTAGTGAACTAAATCAATCAAGATTGCTTTCTTTTGCTGATGCTCAGAAAGAATTGAAGCATAAACTCAAAGAATACAGTGATGAATATTTATAGGACGATTTGATAGAAAATAAAGGGAGCAATCAAGAGAGTGGCCAAGATATGACTATCAGTGAGTGATGCCGGCTGTGCAAACCTTAGCAGACGTCAGAAAGTGACTGAATTATTAGCAGAACAGTATCAGCAATTTTCTTGGCACTCAGCCAACGCGGTCTGATGAGAACTGGATAAAGTGCCTGTGTGAGAGGGGTGAAGAGGAGGGGGGGTGGAGACTGAGGGGGCGTGGCCTCTCATCCACATTATCACTTGGAGAAGTCACAATGCATTGTATATGTATCTCTTTTTATTTTTTTTTTTATTGTGGTTGTTCTAGTATGATTTTGTGTATGCAGATATCCATTTGTCCAGAAAATATATTTTAGTGCAAATTACCTGACTAATGTTTGTAATGAACAAGTTGAAAATGTGACAAAAAACAAAACACTGATTTCAAAACAACAGCATGTCACTAAAAATATATAAAATGGGAAAACATCATGTGTTTTGTGTTCTTTATTCATTTACCTTTCAGAAAATATATACTTTTATGGGTCTTTCTCAATAACAAAGTGCACAGAATTTTTTGAAAATTTATACCCGTATTTTGTGGAAAAAACCCTGGCAAATAGATTTCACTTAAATCTTATTTTCCTGGCAGTGAAAGGGTTAAGAGGGCAACATTTTTTGATGCAGTATTGGATACAGTGACGAAGGACATTTTGTCAGTTATTATGTATGTACATGTACCAACCTGGACAGACATGAATGAAGTTTCTTGGTCAGTGTTACAGCATCTCTATAAGTTGCTCCTCTAGAAAAAATACATTGTCATTTGTTGAATATTTAGATGTTTATGTTATTCCTTATATTGATTTCCTGTTGATACAAGTTCAAAATGACTGCATTGAAAAAATATATCATAATATGAAGTTGCAGAAAGATCTGTAAGTGCTTGGTACCATAGTCTCATGTTTAGTCAAAATTGTAGTGCATGTCTTAAATGTTCAAATATTCAGCTTTGGAGTTCTGTGTTTTACTTAAGTTGTAATGCATCCATAAATATTTATATTATGATAACAGGGTCACGTCCAACCTCAGCCACAGCCAAGCCATCTTCACGCCCAACCTCAGCCACAGCCAAACCGTCTTCACGCCCAACCTCAGCAACAGCCAAACCGTCTTCACGTCCAACTTCAGCATCTGCCAAACCTGCCTCACGCCCTGGTTCAGCTAAACCATCATCACGTCCAAGTTCGGCTGTAGCAAAAGCAGAGTCTAAGCCTGCCACTCCTACTGAGGAACGACCAGCATCAGCAGTCAAGCCGTCCTCTCGTCCTGCTTCAGCAGGTAAGTTTTTGTCATGTTCATTCATGTGAATTATTGCCTCTGTGGTTACTTTGAAGTGTCAGTATTCTGCAGGTGATTCACAGTGATAATGAAAATTTGTTGAGAACTTTTTCTCAGGTTGAGGACAAAGCACTATTCATCCACAAAAAAAACTATAAAGGATGTGGTATCACACAACAAAAATTTGGCATTTTGAGGTGTGGGTGTGGTTTTTTTTCCCTTTCATTGTTATTTTCCATATTTTATCTTCTCACTATTTCACATGAATTGATTGAGCAATAATCATTTTGATGTAGTAGTTTGCACATTAAAAGATTAACAAAGAAGTTATTTTCTCTCCCTGAAAAAGCCAAACCCCTGTCACGTCCAGGAAGCGGTCGCCCAGCATCCACGGCCCGTCCAGACAGTGCTCGCCAGGGTTCAAGGCCGCCTTCTGTGACGGGGTCTCTGCAGGGGTCAAGGGCAGGGTCTGTGACAGCAGAGTCGGAGGCTCAGGACGCAGCGGATGATCCTGTGATGGAGGGAGAAGGGGATGAAGGGGAGGAGGAGTACACAGGCACTGAAGGGATGATGGACATGCCCCCAGAGAACCAAGGTGAGGGTGTGTTTGGTCAGTGGCTTGAAAAATGGATCAGAATAATGGCTGGAGATCAGTGAAAGTGAAGGTTTCTCTTTGTCTTTAAGTCGTCTGTTTTTGATACATTGAGCTCAGAAGAAGAAATGAGTGAAGGTTTCTCTTTGTCATGCAGTCACCTGTTCTTGATTTTGACAGCTCAGAAGAATAAATGTGTAGGTTGTATACATAAGTGTGTAGGTAGTTTATAAAAAATAAAAAAAAGAAGAAGAAGCAGTGCTGTCTAAAAAAAAAATAAAAAAATGTGTTGGTCTTTTTTTGTAATCTACAGCAATTCTTTTTGCATGTCTGTTCAGTTGCAAAGGATTTTAAAACAGGTGTTATGTTTTCTTACACATTTATAAGATACTAATATAATTGCATAATGTTGAATCAAACAAAAACCCGAGGCACAGCCTTCAGGGCTCATGTGTGATTTCTGCTGTATAACAATAACAGAACTGAAAAAGCTGAAGTTCAGAGTTAACCACTCACACACACATGACCATGTATGCACACACACACACACACACACACATACACACAGGGTTATTATGTATAGACTCACATTGTTTACACATGTGAGCAAAAAAAGGTTTGAATTTGACATATGCTACATTCCTGCTCTTATTGATTGGTCAGTGGTTTATTTTTGTTCTGGCCTGTTTGTATTCACAACAGTTTTGTTGATGATGTGATCACTTGAAATATATATGTAGATGTACAAAAATAAAATAAGTGCAATTACTTGTTTTGCAGTGAACTATGGTCTTCTGTACATCGACACAGCAAAAGTATATGTTTTGTTTTGGTTTTCTTGTGTTGCAGTTATAATTCATGCTGTTGCTTCAGTAATAATGATTTTGATTTTAATTTCTGTTTTGCAGTTATTTTTAAATGATTTGGCATGAATAAAAAAAAAAAAAAAGTACACACACACACACACACACACAAACACACAAACACACATGCACATTCACAGATGTATGCCTGTTTTGGGGTTGTTTTTTCTTTGGTTGCCTTTGGCATTATCAGCTTCATTCTTCATTTATCTGGCACAGTTACTCTTCAAAAGATTTTTTTGCCTGTGGTCATTTTTGCATTGTTAGCTTCAATGTTCATTGATCTTATCTGGCTCAGTTACTCTTCTCTCTTTTTTTCCTGTGAGCATAATCGTTTATATAATCTCTGGATGTCTCATGAGTGCCCACATCTTCATTATGTTCATTTGCTTGTGTTCAATAGTTATGAACAAAAAACAATAAAAAACCCCAAAAAAGAATCCTCCCAAACAAGACCAAAAACAAAGCAAAAAAATTTGAACCATCTACATCCTAAAGGCATGCACACATGCCATAGGTGTGTTTGTGTGTGTGTGTGTGCGCGCGCGCGTGCGTGTGTGTGTGCGTGTGTGCGCGCGTACATTCATGTATGTGCATGCAAGTGTGTGTGTGTGTGCATGTGCATGCTCTTGTATGCACACTTGTTTGCAGAGGTGTGTGCCAGTGTGTTTTCTGTCTGACATTTGTATATTTCTTGATATTGTAAATCACTGTGGAGTTTAAAGTGCTGTATGTACATAAAGCTATCATCATCCTCATGAACAGTGATGTATGCTGTCTTACAGGGGTTGAAGATCTGCCCCCGACAGTCCCTGACTCCACTGCTTTGATGGCTCTGCCTCCTGGACAGCCTGGTGGTGGAGGTGATGGAGATGGCGGTGATGATGATGATGACGATGATGATGATGAAGAGGATGAGGAGGAAATGGAAGACAGCGATGATGGTAGTGAGAATGAAACAGAGATGGTCGTTCTGGACCCAGACCATGTAAGTCATGGAAGTGGTCATTTATCTGTGGTTCTTGTTTGGTGTGGCTTGTTGTCGTTGTGTGTCTTGATGTTGGATTGCAGCGAGGACACAATGTATAGGTTAATCTTGTACATGAATCATCTATAATCTTGTTGTGTGTTCTTTGATGTTCGATTGTGGTGAGGACAGAATGTACAGGTTAATCTTATACATGAATCATCTATAATCTTGTTGTGTGTTTCTTGATGTTCGATTTTTTGTGTGGTGAGGATAGAATATATAGGTTAACCTTGTGCCTGAATCATCTATAATCTTGTGTGTTTCTTGATGTTTGATTGTGGTGAGGACAGAATGTATAGGTTAAACTTGTATACAGATTATCATCAGAGAAACCTGTGTTCTTTTTTCCTTTGTCTATTTTTGTGTTTTTTGTCTTTATGATAGATGATTGATTTCCACATGTCATATAGATATTTAATTCTATAGAGTAGTTAATTTTCAGTGGTGTTGTATGTAGTTGGAGTGCAAACAATGTTACAAATGTGGTTTGTATTTGTGTTTGGCATGTTCTGTTATTATATATTTTTTAAAATGTGATAAAGAAGAGGGAAATCACAGACAAACACACACACACACACACACACACACACACACACACACACACACACAGAGAGAGAGAGAGAGAGAGAGAGAGAGAGACACTGTTTAGACAAGTAAGTTGGCTGATAAGATGCTCTTGTGTCAGGCTGATTTTTTCATCATTATTTTACTTTGTGTGCAGCCTCTTATGAAACGCTTCCAAGCCGCCTTGAAATCTCACCTGTTGAAGCAAGATGAGAGACTGATGCTGGAGCTGAGAGAGCTGGTAAGTAAGCATTCTGCATCACTGTGCATAAATTCTGAGTTTATTGAATTTCTTGAGAAAGATTGTCTTAAGTGATGATTGTGTGTGGAGTGTCAAGATGTCCGCCTGGGAAGCAAGTGAATCTGAGTGCACTGGATCAAATCCCACACTCACCATTATTTTCTCCCCTTCCACTAGACCTTGTGTGGTGGTCTGGACTCTAGTCATTTAGATGCCACAATAAACTGAGGTGCTGTCTGTAACATGCGCTAAGCACATGTAAAGGAACCCACAGCAAGAAAAGGGCAAAAATTCAGGAAATGCCACACGCTAGTCAGGGATGCAAAGGGGAGGTAGCCTACTTCGGGAGGTTATTGGCCGTAGCTACTTTCGTTTTCTCTGCATAGGTGGGTAGTAGTTTGCACAGGATAATTTTAGGAAGAAAATTTCCTTTTCATAGGAAAACAGATAAACTAGCAGGCACAAAAAAAGAAGAAAGAAACAATGTGGCACTGCACCGTGGCAAAGTGCTCTCTCTGGGGAGAACAGCATGAAATTCACACAGAGATATCTTTTGTGACAATGAGAAATATAATACAATTATTCTTATCTGCTAGTATTTAAATGTTTGGAGTTCAATGACCTGTTGGCATTGGCTCTTTTGGTTTTGTCTTTTAGAGCTTGACTTAGATGTAGCATTTAAAAAAAAATGTTTCATAAGCAAATGCATGAAATCAGGAATCCTTATGAAAAACGTGTACATTGTATGAGATTTGTACACAGCAGAGCAAATACAGATTGTATGCTGTACACAGAACCTCAATTGTTTTTTTTTTCTCTCTCTTTGTTTTTTTACCCTTGCAAAGAAAATACACAGTGTTACCAAATAATGTAACTGAATGACACAAGCTCATTGTTGTCTTCATTCAGTTTACCACAATAGCATGTACCAGTATATAACTGCAAGTCATGATGAATAAAAACTATAATAATTCAGAGAAGACAATAACACAAATTAGTTTTTTTTTAACTTGCACAATAGGCACCTTTCAGACGTGTTTAATGCTCTCATGGTAAACATATTCGCAGTATTGTTAATGTTTAGCATGGATATAGTTGACTAGTGGAAACAAATGCTGACTGCATCATAGAAGGAATGCACATACCATAGTTGACCTCATGTTGTTGTCTGTTGTGAAGGAGCAGAATCCAAACCAGTGTTTACAATTAAGCATTAACAGAACAGAACATTTCTGCCCAGCCAAAGGAAAAAATTCAGCCATTGATTTCCTTACTCACAGTTAGGTAGCATTCATCGCTTATTGATCATTGGTACATTTGCAGGATGAGTCGCTGAAGACAAAGAAGAAGGAACGTGAGGAGCTGGGTGTGGAGCTGTATGGAGTGCAGCAGGAGCTGGCTCGCTACCAAATGAACCTGGAACGCATGCACGACCAGTTCACCCAGAAAACTCAACAACGACAGAGGGAGGAGCAGCAGTTGAGAGAAGTACGCTCCCTCTACAAGGACTCCCAGCTGACCTTCAACAAAGAGAAGAAGAAAGGTACAAGACATGCATTGGTATGGTTTCTTTTGGAGGGGAAGCATGAATAGAAAGCTGTACAGGAAAGATAAAAGCATACTTTAGTGTAGTATGGTTTCTTCTGGAGGAGGATGCATGGAAAGAAAGCTATAGACTGAAATCTTGGACAGATCAGACTAACAAAGAAAAAAGAAAATGATGCAACATTATTTCTGTGGGAAAAAAATAACTGAATATGACAGCTACAGGACCAACAGAAGCAGGAGCCATTATACTACTAACTGACAGACAAACATTTTGTTTGCAAATGAGAATTTGATCCATATTACTGGTTTGAGAGACTCAGATTTTTTAATGCAGAGTTGCAGGTCATAATACTAACAAAGTTAAGCATACATTTAGAATAATCAGTTTTCATATTATGCATGGCTTAAGGGGTTCTTTTTGTTGTAGCCAACAAAATTTCTTCAATTTGTTCCACACATAGACACTGAAGAAAAACCATCACCTGTCTTTTCTTTACAGGGGCAGAGCTTCAGGGAGAGGTGGAGAACCTTGCCCTTCGACTGTTCTACATGGATAATGCTAAAGAGGACGTCCGTTCTGACATTGCTGTGATGAGACGGGCTGCAGAGAAAGTGGAGTCGGAGGTATCCAAGGCAGAGGCAGAGAAACAGAAGCAGGACCTGTATGTTGACCGCCTGATTGAGCGTGTGGACAAGCTGAAAGAGGAGATGGCCATGTACGAGGCTCAGATCATTGCCCAGAGTGAGGAGACTCGGGCTGCCAAAGATGCTCTGATGGAAGCCTACATGGAAATGGAGGTGGGTACCATGTCTGAAATGGGAATGTATCATGAAACAGGTTTTTTCTTTTGATAAAACAGCAGCAGTGCAGTATGTTGCATGGAAACATTTGGCTCGAGGTTGAAATTGTGAAAACTTATGAATGAACTCTCTTCAGATGTGTTTAAACTGGGAAAGAAAAATGAGTTTTGGGGAGTCTGGGAGTTGCAGCAACAATGAAACAAAACTTAGCAGAATGAAGTTGTCACTGCATTTGCCTTCAAAAAGATAAAAATGAAACATATAATAGATAGATTCTGCCCTCTTAATCCAAAAGAAAAGTTCCAAACATCTTGGCAGGAAAAAACCTAGACATTTTGAGCATTGTATTTTGATAACAGTGGCCTGAAGAACCAACTGCTGCTGTTGCAGGCTATTGGTCTGGAGAAGAAGCAGCTGTACCAGCAGTGGAACTCCAGTCTGATTGGTATGCGGCGACGAGATGAGGCCCATGCTGCAATGCAGGAGGCCTTGTAGTGAGTACTACAGCTTGCTTTCTTGTGTGCACATTTACATCTCTCACAGCCTTCATTGTTTTTGTGTTAGCAGACAGTTGTGTGGTTTTATTTTCAGCTAAAGAAACCCCAACTATTTTCTGATTGGCTTTGAAAACAATTCAGACATTTATAGTTTGGGAGAAAAGAACTAATGTGATGTGAGCTGGTTTCAGACAGATTAGAAATAAAGCCAGATTTTTTTTTATAACTTTGGGATCAAAACATTTAAGATTTAATCAAATTCTTCTTGAAATCAATAACAAACCAGTTGAAATGGTCACTGTACTACTTGCTCTAAAATCAATCTTTAAAACAAAACAAAAGAACTGATGGTCAGACGTGTTAGCATGTTAAAATTGTCTGTCTTCACTGATGGCAACTGTCAAATTCATGCAGAAGGCTATGAATGAATAGATGATGGGAGTTATTTGTACCTCTCTCATCCGTGTGCTTGCCATCCCATCCCCATGTGTGCAGTCAACAAGAGCAGAAGATCCTGTCCCTGGAGACGGAGATGGATGGCTACAAGAAGTCCATCCAGAAGGAACAGGAGCAGAACGAGAAGCTGACCCTCATCCTGGCCAAGACGGAGCGTGACATTGACAGCGTGCGCAAACAGCTGACCCAGTGCAACAACCGCTTTGATGCCCTCAAGGCGGAGTACACCACCTACACCCGCATGCTGCATGAGACAGAGCAGGCGCTCAACAGAGCCAGTGCCGTGAGTAATGTGTTTTGTGTTTGGTGGTGGTAAGGTGGTGATGGCATTTTGTAGGGATAGGGGGTGTTTCTTTTTGTAATCTTTTGTGTGATTGTGACTTGCAGGTATGAAATGGTGCTGTCACTGTACTAGGAGAGATCTGTGCAGGCACTGTCTTTCCTGTTTTCTGACAACACAGATACACACAAACACACGCATGTGCCCGCACGCACACATGTTTGCACACAGACACACACATACGTCTATGACCACTGAAACAGCTCATCACATGAAACTCAATTCTTCATGGTATACAAAACTATAATGATCATGAAAACTACATTACATTAAGCTATTCAACATAGAAAATGTCAACACAGCACAGCAGAACACAACAAAATGAAACAAAATACATTAGAATACTGTGTGCAGTACTGTTTAGAAACTGTCAACAAAACATTGAAACTTACTACCATTATTTGTTTTGCATTTTGAGAAAATAGGAAGGCAGAATTTTGTTTTGTTTTTACTGGCATACCATTAACAATATCTCCTCACCTCATGGCCTGGCTTCGCTGACGAAGATCTAGGAAGGGCGTTGTCCACGTCTGATGCAGGCACGCTCATGGCTGACAAGGCCAATGCGGGAAAAGCAGAGTCGGCCGCAGCGGTTGCAAGGGAAAGTCTGGTCTGGGTTCGCGGCTGCAGCGTCGTGGTTCTTCCTCCTTCTGCGTTTGTTAACAATATAATTTACAAAGAATGACTGAACTGACAGAACCTTCAAGGTTTAGGAAAACTAATCTCTTCCTATGATATCTGACCCATGATAATTATGAACATCTTAATTATGGGGATTTTCTTCTTGCAGCACAAAAATGTTTTTTTTAAATGTATTATTTCTCAACATAGCAAGAGGAATCATCATGAATGACTGAGTTGACAAAGCCTTCAAGTTCATAGGAAAGCAAATGTTCTGTGATATCTGAGCTGGTAGTGATGAAACCTTTGGTTGTGATTGTGCAGGACAAGACACTGAGGGAGAATGAGCTGAATGCCCTGAGGAAGCAGATAGAGCGAGAGTACCAGGAGAAGGTGTCCCTGGAGGATCAGATCATGGAGAGGCTGCGCACACAGCTCACTCTGGACAAAGCTGCTCAGTACTCCAAGAAGCTCACCGGGCGTACTCGTGACCAGACCAAGAACTTGGTGAGTGACTGGTTTACTAAATTTCCTTGAAAGCATCCAGTTGTCATATAAAGGCACAAGTTGATTTCAGGTTATTCATACACCGATATTAAAAGCAGCCGCCTCTGTTACCACAGTAAATGTACTACCATCTTAATCTGTAAGCTTTCAGTTGTTATATACAAACTAACTTTATTTTTATTTTAGATGTTCAGCTATGTATTGATGTGTATTGAATCTGTTACCTGAATAAAATGCTGTTTCTTGATTTGAAACATTAGGGCATTTACTTTTACTGTTGCAGAGTTGGAAACATAAATATTGAAAGTTCAGGCATATGAATCATGTCACAGATATGAATCAGTCACAAAAAAAAAAAAAAAAAAAAATCATATGCTGTATTCTGCAGTTGAAATTGATATATAAACAAAGATTATCTTTTATTTGTTAGGATGCATTAAAAAATAAAAAAAGATACATATTTGCTTTAATGAAACCTAGAGACCTCAACACCAAGAAGATGGAGGACCTCTGTGTACCGAATTAGTACTATACTGTTATTTTTGTGTTGTTAAATTGAAGGAAAACGTGAAGTTACTCCATCCTATTTGATGTGCTCACACAGGAAGCGCAAATGGCAGAGGTGGAGAATGACATTGCTCGAGACACACTGGACTCGGTTAACGTCCTGGCTCGGGTGGAGCGGCTGGGGAAGGTGCGAGATGGACTGGACACGGAGATTGGGCAGAAGAACGCCATCATCAATCGCAGTGAGCAGGAAATCCACAAGCGGAATGCCGTCATCGAGCGCAAGCAGAATCTGATCGACCAGTACAACAAGAAGCTGGAGGCCATGATTAGTGCTGCTGGCGTAAGTGTTTACTGACTGTTGATATATCAGATAGTCTTTGTGAGTGTGTGTGGGTATACATGTGTATGCTTGTGCGTATGTGTATGTCTGTGTGTTTGTGTGCTTGTGCGTGTGTGTGTGTCTGTGTGCTTGCATTTATGTGTATGCCATGGGAACAGAATAATAGTAAATGAAATAAAACAAAAATACAGTTTCAAATGCATGCTGTTATCACAAAGGATGGAAACTGCTGTCATAATAATTTGTGAAGACAGTGAAGACAAAACTGCCCTTACTGTGTGCACAGGGTGTGGAGCTGGGGCCCTTGGAGATCCAGATCAACTCCCTGGTCAAGTCGCTGGATGTTCGACAGCAGGAGATTGGGGAGCTGCAGCAGCTGTGGCTGCGCCAACAGAGTGAACTGGTGCGTCTGTGTCAGGACAAGGACACGCAGTCATCGGACGTCGAGAAGCATAAACGTCAGCTCACCATCCTCTCCCAGAAAAAGATCCGCACTGAGAGTGAGTTACTGTTTTATTGGTGTGCTTGTTTGTTGTTTTTTGTTGCAGATTTTACTCATTTTTTTATATTCCTGTGTTGATTAGTCGATGACTTTGTGTTGGTTGTTGATCTGACTGCAGTTTTTTCCCCTCCCCCTTGTGCTGGTAATGTCATTGTAGTTATTATGTATGCATGTACTTAGACTTTACATGTCTGCATTCCTTGCAGATGAGATTGATGGACAAAGACGGGAGATATATGACATTGATCGTGAGGTCCGCAACATGCAGAATGATGTTATCAAACTGAACACACTGCTGCACCAGCAGAAGAAAAAAGAAACCTCACTGGAGCAAAACAATATCCTGACTGAGAATGACTTCATCGGTGGGCTGAAGGTAAGACCATTTACTTTTTTTTGTTGTAGGAGGCAGGGTGTTTTTTCTTTTAGGTATGGTATCTTTTTCTTCTCAAGAATGCCAGTAAATTAAATATTAAAAATTTCTTACTTGCTCAAACACTTTTTTTGCTGTTCTGTTTTATCTGCTGGTGTTTGTGCTGCTTCAGTTCAGAATATGCCTGTTTTCAGGAAGCAGAGACGGAGTCCATAGAACTCTCAGCCAAACTGGAAGCAGTGAAAGAAGAGAAAGAGCGACTGCTCAACAGTCTTGTTGAAGCTGAGTAAGTTGCGTTCAGTTTTATTTTTTGTCATTGTTTCTTTCAGCTATGGAGGAACAGAACTACAGTATCTGATGTGGTGCCTTGATTTGTCCTTTCCCTGCTTTGTTACCCACTTGTGTTTATTCTTCAATTTCTCTCCATGGCTTGGGTAGCAGCTGATGCTTCTTTGCAGAATCCTGTCTTCTCACTGGAGAGTGTTTTGATTTTTTTTTTAAGCATGTATCATCACCAACTGTGTCATATAGTGAAAATGATGCTGACAAAAGGAGGATGCAAAATAAATACAGTAGATTGTTGACAGCACAGGCACCCCCCCCCCCAAAAAAAAAAAAGAAAAATGAAAAAAAGTGCCTTGCCATCCCTGGATACTTCGTAAATTTTATGCAGTTGTTTGTTGAATGCAGTCTTTGCCTTACTGATAGCAACAGTTATTGTGCTTGCTTGCTTTTATCTTTGTCTTATGTAGATAGATTTCCAATCACAAAAGTGAAGCTGAAAAATATGTTGCACAGAGACATGCATATTCAGTTCATCCTGTTTTCCAGCATAAATACTGTCAATAGTGATATACTAATAATAACTACCTGTTTTTATCCACAGACGTCAGATCATGCTGTGGGAGAAAAAGACTCAGCTGGCACGTGAAACCCGGGCTGCTGTGGACTCTGAAGTGGGTCAAGGTGAAATCAAGGCCATGAAGGCAGAGATCCACCGCATGACAGTGCGATACACACAGCTGATGAAGATGCAGGAGAAGATGATTCAGGACATGGAGAAGGCTGTCTCCAGGTGAGCTTGCATGTCTTGTGTGTGAGTGTGCGTGCGTGTGTGTGTGTGTGTGTGCAGGCATAGTTTGATTGGTCAAATTATTCATCAGATTGCCCTGTTATTTCTCTGTGTAGATTATTTTGTGTGTGTGTGCAGTGCATCTATGCATGCAAGTTTTTTTCACATGTGTGTGTGTTGGTATGTACAGACGTGACACCATTGTGACAAGGGGAGATGCCCAGGGCAAGATGAAGAAGAAGGTGCTGACCAAGGGAACTTTTGAGAGACAGATGGCCGAGCTTCGGAAGAAGATCAAAACTACCATCCAGGTCAGATCGTTATCTTCTGATGCATGTTTGTGAGTGACCGAGGAGATAAAGGGGGGCAGAGATATTGTGTGTATGTGTGTTGTACACTTGCATGTGTGCTTGTGGACATATATATGAATATGTACATTGAATGTGTATACAAATATGTGTCTGAGTAGAAGAGAATACTCTTGCCTGATTTTAAAAGCTTTTCCTATCATGCTATTTTTTGTTGTTATTTTTTCATTAAATTCAGATCCATTTGATTATAAAAAAAACAAAAAAACAGAGACAATTCTTGCAAATTCTTATTTGATTGGGTTTGCCCTTGTTCTTTTCAGGATGCAAATGAGTGTGACACAGAGATCAAACAGCTACGGGACCATCAGGGTGATCTGAGCAGATCCCTGGAAGAGAAACAGGTCAACTGCCAGACTCTGCAGGGTACTGCTGACACACTGGATGGAGACATTGAGCAGATGATGGAAGTCAAACAGAAGGTTTGGATTGTGAACAGTGTATGTGTTTGTGTACTGTTTGTGATGTGCATGTGTGTGTGAGTTGAGGTGGATGTGTGTGCATGTGTATCTCTGTGTGCCTGTGTGGGTGTATGAGTGTATACCGTAAAGTTCGGCCTATAAGCCGTGACTTTTGCTCCCAGCTTCTACCTCTGTGGCTTGAGTGTGAAATTCTCATCTATTCTTAGCTGCCCTTCAACTCACCAAAATCATGATTTCTGTCCATGAATTTTTGGATGAGTTTCAGGTTAGTGTGCTAACTGTCCAAGTTTTAAAAATCAAATCCGCACACATTAAAGCCTTCAGATCAGCATTCAGTTCTACTCTGCTCAAGCGCACACCCTCATCATACCGAAAACATGACGTAATGCCTATGATGCAACCTTCAAATTGAAGGCGATCGACCTAGCAGACAACAGTGCAAGCAACGAACCAGCTGCGACCTCCACCTTGCGTTCATGTTCATCAAGTAAACTTGAGGCTGAAGTCAGTTACAAGATGGTGGAGGAAACTGTGCTGGTTCTCAACTTGGACACTGAAGATGAAGATTTCAGTGGATTCAGTTGAGCAGGACGTCATTGAGTAAATGTGACTATCCCTAAATTATGGATCTTATTTTCTTTGTGTTTATTTATTACTTTTTTGTGGCGCTGGCAGTATTTTTGCTTGCTTTTCTTTATTTCCTTTAGTGTTTATTTCATAACCTACAGTATTGACAGCTTTTAAATATTGGTATGTGTTCTGGTACTGGTAATAAGTGCGGCTTATAAGCCAGTGCGGCTTATGTGTGTATGAAGTTAAATTTTTTTCAAAATTTAGTGGGTGTGGCTTATATACCAGCGCGCTCAACAGGCCAAACTTTACGGTACTTGTCTTTATGTGTGAAACAGCTCAAACGATAAATCCAATCAGTAGAGCTGTCCCCTATGCAGCATTTTTATTTGTATTGTGTTCAAACTATAGCACTGTACAAATATTGAGATTATGATAATCACAAACTTCCCCTGTGATATCTCCAACAGAACATGACGGAGTTGGTGTCCAAGCAGCAGCGTATGAAGTACTTCCAGCAGGCCAAGGAAGGCCGCTATACCATGCTGTGTCGCACAGACTCGGCGGCCCAAGCCGAACTTGACAAGCAGGAACAGCGCACACAAGCTCTCAGCGCCATCCTTGATCGCCTCAACCAGGAGTTCCCTCACACTCAGCCCACACTACGTCGGCCCACTCTCTCCCTCAGTTCCCGCTTTATGGGTGGAGAAGATTTAGCTTGAGTGCTACCTTGATCACTCTGAAACACAGTCACAAGTTTGCTTGTATGCTATTTTGATCAGTCTGCTTGATATAGTCAGAAGACCTTGCTTGAATGCTACCTTGATCAGTCTGTTTGATATACAGTCAGAAGACTTTGCTTAAACGCAACCTTGACATGCAGTCAGATCATAGAGTATTTTGGAATTAAAGCTCACAGCAGAACAATTCTTACTTTTAAAGCATTCAAAGCAAGAAAGATGAATGTCATGTCATCACAGGGGTTATGTTTAGTTGATGTGTGTTGGTGCATTTGAATGTTCAGTTTTGTTGGAATGAAAATATTGTGTACCAACCAGCTTCTAAAAGTAGTGTCATCAGTTGGGAGAGAAAACCGGAGATAACTTTGCTGTTGTTCACTCTCAAGTTGTTAAAAGCAAACCACATTGCTCTGGCTTTTCTAGGTGAGGGATGTTGTTTTCCTTTAATATACAGTGATTCTTTTTCTTTGTGATGTGTGTTTCTTGTTTGTAAGATTATGTTTGTTTATTTAAGTTAGGATTTCTCTCTCTTTTCTTAAATCTGTTTATTTAAGAGCTGGTTGTACCAAATCATTATTTGTGACAAATTACTGTTCACAAGTAAATAGTGTAACTCAAGTCATGACATATGACCAAACGTTTTGCTGCTGTTTCTTTTTCCTTTGAAGTAGAACCTGTGGTAAAAATCATTCCATTACTTCCTGTCAAAATGCTTCATTTACTATGTTATGTAGAATGTATTTTAAGACACAAAATTATTTTGTGAAGATTTTGTCCATGTTATGTGTTTATGTCTCCGTGTAAAAAGTGTGCCCTTATGTAAATTTTTCAATGCATTAATTATTTATTTGTTTATGGAATGAATGCCCCAGTAAGGTTTTGTATAGAGACAGTATTGTGACTGTTAACTCTTTATATACCAATTGTCTGTAAAGTGTATTCCCCATCATTTCTAAAAAAATTAAATATGGAAAACTAAAAAATATTTTGTGAAATGTGTTCTTTCTCTCTTTCTCTCTATCTATCAGTCAGTCAATCAATAAATCAATCTATCTATCTATCTGTCTATATATATATGCGCGTGTGTTTGTGTGTGTGTGTGTGTAATACTGATATGATTGGCTCAGTTTTGTGTGTATCTTACATAACACAGTGCAAAGAATTGATCAAAAGCACTTGTGCAGGCATGCACACACACATAACATATGCATGCGCACAAACATTCAAAACAAAACTTATAAGAAATTATATAAAAGCAATTACTTGTTTCTTTTTCTTTATTTTTTTTTTTTTTGCTGCCCCACCAGGCCATCATCCACATCATTTCAGTGGAATTACATCCCCATCCCTCATCCCAAGTCACCCAATGAGAACTACTGATTTTAGATTGTCATCAGGCCATATTCTGCATTGCTGCCAAGTCATTTGGTGTGATCTTTAGTACTTGTTCTGATTCAACATTTGTAGGACACCACCTGAGCCCCCATACTAAGAACAGTAATTGTTCAGTTATGTAGCTTCACTGTGTGAGAATCCTTTCTAGAGGAGAGATCACCATCACTTCCCTCAAAGGACAGTCCCCTATGCATCTGCAAACTCAGAAGACCCTGATAAGAACTTGTCTATGCAAGGAAGTGGAGAGGCATTGAAACTGAGGTCACCATGAGAGCAGGGCATGAAGAACAGCATAACTGAGACAATATTTTTCTTTGTGTTCAGGATGAATTAAGATAAGGATGATGAAGATGCTCTGGTGCTAATCAACTTTCATTTGACCGTTGAATCCCTGCTGAATAGTTCTAGCACTGCTTTTCTGTAATGTGACCAGCAGGTAGTTTTGCATTGGATATTCGTCTGTGAGTGCATTTTCTTTTTTTTCTTTTCTTTTTTTTTAATGTTGATTGCTGTTTACTGTTTGTCCATTTCTGGCATTAAATGTTTTAATTTGAAAGGAAAAATACTGGAACAGTCATATAATGGAATCACATGCAAACAACTATGCTCGCTTGTGTGCAACACACATGCATGTCTGATAGCACTCAAAATGAAAAGACGTTAAAGAATGAATCAACATTCCCGTTACAACTTTCTGCAGTTTTAACCATATAACATCATACTCTTTCTAAAATGAAAATGTATACCAATGGGAACGACTTGAAAGACAGGCCGCCACACGGGATGTTCCGACATGCCGTGCTCGTCCGTTTTGAACACGGGGATTGTGGCAGACGTCACATAACCGCACGTGTTTCAACGACTGGGGCGGGTGACGCGGTGTCACGGACCAAAGGCACCGACTAGGGAGTGGGAGTGCGGGAGGGTGAAAGGAGGGAGGGTGGCGCGGGTGTCGGCGCGACTTCAAAGACTGGACTTTGGACGGAGCAGGAAGGGAGAAAAGAAGGGGGAGGGGGGGGGGGGGGGGGTGAAGGGATGTGGAGGAAAGGGGGGCAGAGTGTGGGTGGTGGGGGGTGACACTGCTGGCACACTCTAACATACATATATATATATACATATATATATATATATATTACCCTCCCTGAGCAAAATATCTTTGGTCAATGTCACTGATCATAAAAGAGGCTTGCCTCTGGAAGGGTTAACATAAACTATAGTGAAACAAAACAAATTAACAAAGTAAACAAGCAACTACATTACAATTAGATGAAAGATACATGGAACATAAATGACTGAAATAAAATAATGAAATGGGTCATGTTCAATGCGCTTCTGTGCACACACTACATGCGTGCAAATGCAAACACAGACAAGCATTACACAGCAATTTCACACCCAGGGCCAACTATCAGTTTCGGTTTCTCATGCAGGCATCACTGCGTTCAGACAAATCCATGTACGCTACACCACATCTGTTAGGCAGATGCCCGACAGCAGCATAGCGCACTTGTCAGGCCTTGAGTGCATGCTTATATATTTGTGTACCTATCAGAGTTGATTTCTTTTCACATAATTTTGACAGAGGACAACACTTTAATTGCCATGGGTTCCTTTTCAGTGCGCCTAGTGCACATGGGACCTTGGTTTATCATCTAGATGCTCAGTTTGGGCCAACTGTCAACTGACAAATACAAGATGTTCATAATCAGAACACTACTTTAATTAAAAAACAAAAAACAAACAATAAATGCAGTACATTCCTGGCTATGTGTGATTTCTAATCCTACTGATTTTAAACGAAGATGGGCTCCATGTCCACCTCCCCGCCCCTTCCCCGAAAAAGCTGCAGAAGGAAGAGTGCTGGAGAGTTGCTCAACAAACAAGATGAAGTTCAGAACAATGTTCAGTACATTCGACCAGAGCGTAAGACAACTTGAATATTCTAAGTCGCGACTGGTCCAAAGCAGTCTTTACTCATCTATTTATTTTTTTCAACAAGTGTCAAAATCTACACACACGTGTACGCGTTTGAATACGTTTGGTCACCATCACTGCATTGAAAGCGAATCTGGATAAGCCGGAAGTTGTGTGCTGGTGTATAAACGTTCCGGCCGGAATCACGAAATCAGGTAGGCCTAGCCCTGCAGATAGTGCTCGATGTTTCATTGTTATAATGTGAAGGAAAATGTTCGGATCGAATCTATTGATGTTCCATCTTATCAGGGCTTACCACGGCTTTCTGGCTTGGGTATTTTCCGACAAAAACTCAAAACGCTTGCAGAATAAATCAGACTAACACTGGCAATGTGGCGACGAAGAACCACAAGACGTGAGGATATTTTTAAATGTGTTTCATCTATTCAGTTCTCTTGTAAGCCACCGATTTAAATGTTTTGAAATGACAGGAAGAAAGTCGTCCGCGTTACATGCACACGCGTTGTGATGAACTTTGTACAGACAAAAATCTTTCCCCGAACCATAACCAACAAAAACACGCCAACCCCCCTTATAGTCTACAGAATCTTCACAATGATGAAGGCGGTAGTCAAGGGAAAGAAGAAGAAGAGAAGAATATAGATCTGTTTATTTTGGAAGTTGTCCGTGAACATTATACACTACATGAACTTTGCAGAAAGCTCTTCCTTTTTTGTGTTTTCTGATGTCAGATGAAATATTTGTCAGACTCCGATGCTTTTACCAGTTTTGGTTCTACATGACTGACCGTTGGGATCGTCACCATCGTTACTTTTCCGCCTTTCTGTGAAATCCTGGCCTCCTGTTCAAGAGAGTACGAAGGGAGATCATTCTAATAATTTTGTCTTTTTTCGACAACGCGTTCAACGCATGGTAAGCGGATCGTGAACATTATAAACTGAATGATAAATAACAAAGGTCCGTCTTCTTACAATAATGTTTTTGTTGGTTTTTGTTAGTGTTGTTGTTGCTATCTGTTGTGTTTCTTTCATTGTATCAATATATACACATAAGAAACTAAATGTGGATTAACAAGATCTATTTATTGAAGAGAACGTTAAGTTGCCATCTTTCTGTCTAGTCCCCAACCAATCATATTTTAGATAAACAATGATAACATGCATAAGGGAAGTAATTCAAATGTCACATCTCCCTTCTTCAGTATAATGTTCATTAAATCTACATCTCCCTTCTTCAGTATAATGTTCATCAATGTCACATTTCCATTCTTCAGTATAATGTTCATCAATGTCACATATCCATTCTTCAGTATAATGTTCATCAATGTCACATATCCATTCTTCAATATAATGATCATCAATGTCACATCTCCATTCTTCAGTATAATGTTCATCAATGTCACATCTCCATTCTTTTTATACTTTTGAACAAATTAATATAAACATTTCTACTATGCTTATGAATAAATTTTGAACTATTATAACATTCATTATTCTTTTATAAGGTATTGCTGAAATGGCAATTTTTATAATGACATACATTTGATATTGCTTTGCTTTCCTTTTTTTTTTTTTAAACACAGTAAAATATCGGATGATAATAAATATTTGGATCTTGAACAGAAACCAAAGAATTTATACTGTACTCCAAATAAAAATTTAAAAAATCATTCATTCTGTCACTGTCAGGCACTCTCACATTTTTACCACCACTTCTTGTTAAAGAAAATAATCATTCAGTCTTGCAGGCATTTTCACATTTCTACCACTCTTTGTTGTTTTGTGTCTGGTGTCTTGCTTTTCTGGTGAATTTTCTTCACATGTTTTGTTTGTTTGCTGGGGAACAAATCGATTGTTTCTGTCATCATCATTGTCACTATCACTTTCTTCTAAATGAGTATAGTATTTGTCATGTTTTGTTTGTGAGCTATTCTTTTGTGTGCTTTCATGTGTGGTTGACATTGTCTTTTGTTTGGAGTTGTCTGGGTTCATACTCATTTTCTCATTTACCTTTATCAGATCTCTTCTGTTTCTTCTCAATGTACTTTTCTCTGTTTGAACATAATATGATCTGGGTGTTTTTGCTGCTTTTACAACTCTTCCTGGTATCCAACCATTGTCATTCATATAGACTTTATCATCTGGTTTGAGTTTTGATAACTCCTTTGCTCCTTTGTCATAGTAGTCTTTTTGTTTCTTTTGTTTTTCTTTCAACTCTTTCTTGACTTTGTTTGATTTTTTCCTTTTGTGTTGCTTTGTTGGAACACTGAGTCTTGTTCTGAGTGTTCTGTTCATGAGTATCTCTGCTGGCGATGGAAGTGTACTGTTTATTGGTGTGGATCTGTAGTTCAGTACTGCCAGATACACATCTTGTCCACTGTCCCTAGCCTTTTTGAACAATTTTTTTAGTGTTTGTACCATTCTTTCTGCAAATCCATTTGATTGAGGATATTTGGGACTAGATGTAACATGTTTGAATTCCCATTTTTGTGCAAACATGTGAAACTCCTCACTTGTATACTGTGGACCATTGTCTGAGACTACTTCTTCAGGTATGCCTTGTCTGCTGAATATGGATTTCATGTATGTAATGACAGTTTTGCTTTTTGTGTCTGGAAGTAGTGCAAATTCAATGAATTTTGAATGATAATCTGCAATAAGCAAATAATCATGTCCTTCCCAAGTGAACAGATCTGTTCCTACTTTTTGCCATGGCTTTTCTGGTATATCATGATTCAGCAAAGGTTCTTTTTGTTGTTTGTTTCTGTACTTTATGCATGTTGCACACGTTGTGACAATGTTTTCAATTTGTTTATTCATGCCTGGCCAAAACATGTTTCTTCTTGCTCTGTTTTTACATTTCTCTATGCCTAAATGGCCCTCATGAATCCTTTCAAGCATTTCTGACTGCATTGATTTTGGAATTAGGATTCTGTTTGCCTTGAAAATTAGACCATCAATGACAGTTAGTTCTTCATTGTACTGAAAGTACTGTCTGATTTCTGCTGGTATATTTATTTTATTTGCAGGCCATCCTTTGTATATTTGTTCTTTGAGCATGACAAATTCAGGATCTTTCTTTGTTTCTTGTCTCATTTCTTCCAGTTTGTAATCTTTCACTTTTATATTTTCCAAAAGTGTGTTTACATGTATTCTGAGAATTTCCTCTTCCTCTGACTTTTTTGTTTGATACTGTGACTCTGTTGCTGTTGCTCTTGACAGTGTGTCTGCAACATACATTTCTTTTCCAGGTCTGTATGTTATGTCTAAATCATATCTTTGCAATCTCAACATGAGTCTCTGTATTCTGGGTGGACATCTGTTTAGTGGCTTTGACCAAATGCTTTCAATTGGTTTGTGATCTGTTTCAACCTTGCATTGTTTGCCATATATGTACTGATGAAATTTTTCGCATGCAAAGACAATAGCAAGTGTTTCCTTTTCTATCTGTGCATACTTTTGTTCTGTTTCTGTAAGTGCTCTGGAAGCATATGCAACAGGTTTTTCATTTTGCAGAAGTGCACATCCAAGACCAATGGAAGATGCATCTGTAGTGATTTTGACTGGTTTGTTTGGATTGTAATGAGCAAGTATGGGAACTTTAGTCAACATTTCCTTTGTTTTCTGGAATGCTTCCTCTTGTTCATGATTCCATTGCCAATCTGCTTTTTTCTGCAAAAGTCTGCGCATTGGTTCAGTGTAATCAGCCATCTGTGGAAAAAATTTTCCAAGATAATTTATCATCCCAAGATATCTTTGCAGATCTTTTTTGCATTTTGGTGAAGGCATGTTTGTAATGGCCTCAATCTTCTGTGGATCTGGTTTAATACCATCTTTGTTGATGATATGACCAACATATCTGATTTCCTTTCGTGAGAATTCACACTTCTTTTTCTTCAAGGTAAGATTTATCTTTTTTGCTCTCTCAAGAGTTGCTTTCAAAACATCATCATGTTCTTGTTGTGTGCGTCCTGATATCAGAATGTCATCAACCTAATTTTCAACTCTTGGAATGTCACTAAACAGCTGCTTGATTGTTTTGTGGAACACTTCACTAGAGCTAGCAAGACCCATTGGTAATCTTTTAAAAATGTATCTGCCAAATGGTGTCTGCATACAGCACAGCTTTGAGCTTTCCTCATCTAAGGGTATTTGCCAGAATCCACTTTGTGCATCTAGTTTTGTGAAGTATTCTGCTCCATCTAATTGTGCTGTAACTTCTTCAACTGTTGGCATGGCAAAATGCTCTCTTTTGATAGCTTTATTGAGATCTTTGGGATCCATACAAATCCTCAAAGTTTTGTCAGTTTTTTCCACCACCACCATGCTACTAACCCAATCTGTTGGACCTTCCTGTTTTTCAATGACACCTAGTTTTTCCATTCTGTCTAATTCTTCTTTGATTTTACCTTTCAATGCAAAAGGTACTTTTCTAGGAGGCTGTATGACAGGTGTCACTGTTTTGTCCACTTGAATGTGATGTGGTTTACTGAGACACCCTAATTCTTGAAATATTTCAGGGTAATCTGTTTGCACAGTGTCAGCATCAACAGTCAAGATTTGAATTATATTCAACTCTTTTGTTGATTCAAGTCCTATGAGCGCTGACTGATTTGTGTCTACCACAAAGAATTTGAGATTTTTGCCCATTACATCAATTTGACATGCGCCTGCAGTTTTCAGTGTGTTCCCTGAGTAACTGGTCAGTTTTCTTTTAGTCTTTTTTAGTGTAGGTTTTGTTGTGAATTTGTTGAATGTCTTTAGTGGCAAGATGTTTGCTTGATCACCTGTATCAATTTTAATTGATACTTTGATTTTGAACATCTGCAGTGACAAACAATTCTTTTCCTTCTATTTTTGCTTTTGTATCTTTCACCTCTCCTACACTGTATTCGCTCTCTGAATCTGTATGTGAATCAGTTTCTGTGTCACTCTCAGTGCTTGATTTTTTATCATGCATGCCATGTATATTTTTTGTTTTTGTTTTACAGCATTGTTTGAAATGATTGTATTTTGAACACTTTGTGCATTTTTTTCCAAATGCTGGGCACTTTCTTTTTGCATGTGTGTATCCACATCTTGTGCATTTGATTTCTTTATCATCTTTTTCCTTTGCTTTGTCATGTTGCTTTTTGTCTTTTTCTTTCTTGTAACTGGTTCTGTGATTATGTCTTTTAATTTTGTGAACCTTTTCATCTGATGTTGTCATTTTTTGCATTTGTGATTTGGAACTTTCATGTGCTCTGCATATTTCAGTGCATTTTTCTAATGATAGATCTTTGATTTCAAGTAATTTTTGTCTAACAACATCATCATTCACTCCCACAACCATTCTGTCCCTAATCATTCTATTTTCTAGCTGATCAAAGTTACAAGTCTTGGCAAGTATTCTCAGGTCTGCTACATATTCTTCAATACTTTCTGTGTTGTTCTGTGATCTCTTGTTGAACACAAAAGTTTCATAAACTTCGTTGGTTTCACCGACAAAAAATTCTTCATATTTTTTCATGACAGTGTCAATGTTTTCTTTTTCATCGTCGTTCACAAACGAGAAACCGTCAATAAGTTCGGCTGCTTCTTCACCAACGCATGACAGAAAAACTGCACATCTGTATTGCGGAGTTTCGTTTTGCAATCTTGTGGCGACTTCGAAGTTTTTCCACGCTCTTTTGAAACGTTTCCATTCTTTGATGGACGATCCATTCTTAATAGCTAATTTTGCTGGTGGAGGAACATTACATGTAACCTGTCGTCTTCTTAATCTTGATGAGCTGCTCGCTGTTCGATAGTCTTCTTCTTCAGACATTGCTTTTCTTTTAAATCTTCAATCGATTCCTGAACGATCGTTCTAGCGTCCTTGGTCACTAACGTCACAATGTGCTAGCAGCTTCCAGCAACAACGGTTTTACAGCTTCGTTTTTATTTCGCAACGATAATTTTCCGTTTAAAAACTCACGATCTTGTTACTGGATCCCACTTCTGACACCATGTTGTGTTTCTTTCATTGTATCAATATATACACATAAGAAACTAAATGTGGATTAACAAGATCTATTTATTGAAGAGAACGTTAAGTTGCCATCTTTCTGTCTAGTCCCCAACCAATCATATTTTAGATAAACAATGATAACATGCATAAGGGAAGTAATTCAAATGTCACACTATCCTTCGATGTTACCAAACACACGGATTTACTGTCCGATAACGTGCGCTGCCGAAGTTGTGCAGTATATAGTGTAGTGTCAATCTAAATAAGTAAATTGACGTGTTTTGACTTGACTTGACTTGACTTGACTAAACGACGGTTTAGGCCTCTCCCGAGGCCTGTTCGTGTTCCTAAAGAACTATTACTGAAATAGTAGCATGCGTGGCGAGCGCGGCTAGACCAGATCAGTTGTCTGACAGGCTGGGTTATACAGGCCAGGTAGGCCCCTCCAGTGTTTATCTAAGCGGGTTTTGAAGGCGTTGACTGATGGCGCCAGGACCACGGAGTCTGGGAGCCCGTTCCATTGTGTCACTACTCTGTTAGAGAAATAATTCCCCCTGACATCAAGGCGAAAGCGTTGTTTTTGGAGTTTTAGGGTGTTGCCTCTGAGGTTCCCACTAAGTGACGACTGGAACACTGGCCTCTGTGCGTCGTAATGCCCGTGAAGGTATTTGAATAATTCGATCATGTCCCCTCGCAGCCTCCGGTGTTCCAGACTTGGCAGCCCCAGCAGTTTCAGTCTCTCGGGGTAAGGCTTCTCCTTCAGTGGGCCCAGGAGTTTTGTTGCTCGCCTCTGGACGTCCTCGATGTCACTACATAGTGTTTTGTGAAAGGGTTGCCAGACACAATGGCCATATTCCAACAGTGGTCGGACGAGGCTCTTGTACAATTGAACAAAAGTTGTCTCTGTTAAGAAATCAAAAGATCGCCTTATGAGTCCAACCATTCTGTTTGCTTTGGATGTCAACTGTGCAACATGTTCCTTGAAATTCAGTTTGTCATCAATGAGTACACCCAGATCCTTTTCACTTGCAGTCTCTTTTAATATCACCCTTGTACTGTCGTCCTCTTGATTTTTGCTTGTCATGTAATATGTTGCCTCTGACTTCTGCCCCCCCAGTTTCATTACGCTACATTTCTGTGGATGGAACTTAAGCATCCACGTGTCAGACCAGTGCTGAAGTTGGTCAAGGTCGTCCTGAAGCTCTTTTGGTCCCGTCTCTGTGTCACTTCTGTTGAACACTTTGGTATCATCCGCAAACATTTTTACTGTGCTCTTAACTCTAGCTGGGAGGTCGTTGATGAAAATAACGAACAAGACTGGCCCGAGCACGCTCCCCTGGGGGATGCCACTGCTCACACTGGCTTCCTGAGACTGCGTACCATTGACTATCACATGCTGTTTCCTGTTGGTTAGAAAGTCCTTGATCCATCCCAGCACTTTCCCCGTGATACCGTGGGCTGCGACCTTAGACAAAAGTCTACCAACTTTTTATTTTTAAAATTTTTTTTTATTATTTAAAAAAAAAAAAAGTTGTGTGTTTGCATTCTGTTGTTCAAATTGATTCATTGTGAAATTACATTACGCCACTCATTCTCTATGTCTATGCAATCTGGTCCAGGACTGAAAATTAAAATTTCCACTCCTTGTTACGCTTTCCTTGACTTGACAAAAAATGAAAAGGGATCTGCTTTAATTGACGAACTGATTGAAAATACAAAGAAGATATTTCCCCTGGCTGGGACAAAGTTCGCAATTCAGATATGAAGGGGCTCTCCGAAGAAGACAAGCAAACAATTCAGTGTCTGTCAAGATAGTTTTAACAACGGACATATAGTGATATACCAGAGGACTAGGCACAGATCTGCTTAAAGCCCACGATACCGTTAGCTACTAAAAAAAAAGAGAATAATTAGTCATTGAGGTAAACAGATACCGTATCTTCGCTATTGCAAAATATAGCATGCAGATATCCACTCTCTGATGCACTGGATAACAGTTCTTTCCTGATGTGCTGCTGCTATCCATTTTGTAAATGTCAAACTTACTCTACACTTTAGTAGAAGTACATATACATTGAGTTGCATGTGCGCGCACGCGCACACACACACACATGTATATATGAACAAAATAAATCAAGCTTACAACTATAAAAAATACAACAGAGAGCCAAACTAAACATCTACAACATCTAAACATTTAAATTACAACAGAGAGCCAAACTAAACATGAGTGAGTGTGTGTGTGTGTGTTTGCACAATGGCCAAAGCATGGATTTTCTTTCTAATCAAATGCATTTTTTCGTGTATGTGTGGGAATAATGCAACTGAAACGGTGCAGAAGATGGGGCAGCAAAAAAGAAAACAAAAAACTTAGCAAATTTGTGCAGTTTCACTTACATACAATTATACACAAATGCATGCATGTATGCACACATGCACACACACACACACACACACTCGTATACAGAGACGTTCGTTTATTTATTCATAGTCTGTTCAGAGAGAATGAGAGAGAGGGTGACGTATCTTGATGCCCATTCAGTAGCAGTGTGTATTGTTAAATGGTGATGAGGTTATCCTACTGATTCAAAGTGATGAGGTGAAACACTGGGTTTTCTGACAATGCATTGGGGATTTGTTTTTCAAGGACTGACAAGCACGTTTGGTTTCACTTTGTGCGAAGGTCGGGCATCTGTCACACACACACACACACACACACTCACACACTCACTCATGCATCCCCCTTCCCTGATCCTGACCCTCCCTTAAGTGAGAGAGAGAGAGAGAGGGACAGACAGACTGTACATGTGTGCATCATGTGGCATACTTTTCCATAAATAATGAGCCCCTAAATTTTGCTTGTCTTGTCTTGACTTGACTACTGCAGAGTGGTTTCTAAAGTATACCTACTGTCTCTGCGAACTTCAGCCTGACTCCAACCACTGCGATCCCAGAGCAAAGCTTTTGGTTTTCAGCTGTTGCAAGCATCAGACTGAAAATATGGCGCGCTGGGTTGGGCGTGTTGCCTTGGTGACAGGGGCCTCTGCAGGCATTGGGTACAGTGTGACCAAGGCGTTGGTGGAACGAGGGATGAAGGTGGTGGCTTGTGCTCGTAACATCGCTGCTATCCAGGTCAGTGGGTAACAATGATGAAAAACACATAAAATTACTGCACGTTTGCATGTCCTTCTATAAAACTGAAGAAAACAGTAACTCACTAACTGGCAAAAGGCAATTCAAGTATTTTTTCAGTTGCTGCATGTATCATGGTAGGTATACCTTATACCTACGTACCTGCTGAATCAGACGTCAGTTTTTTCTTTTTCTTTTTTTCCAATCCAAACAAACCTATCGATCTCTGTAGAATATATATATGGATATAGTATAAATATTAGCTACATCTTTTCCCATTTACCTTAGCTCCACTTTTCTCCCTTCATGTTTTTATCAAGTTGCTACCCACTCCATTCTTCAAAAGAATTACATTTATGAACTTGCCTGTCTGTCTGCCAGTTTCTCTGTTTATAGTTTGTACAAGTAAGTAAAAATAGACCACAGCGTGTGTGTGTGTGTGCAGGCAGCGGGAGGTGGGAAGAAGCAGGTACTAGGTATATTGTGAACATGAGAGGACCAGTGCTCTGCAGTGTTATTTGAGTATGAATATAAGACAGAATAAGTAGTAAGCTAACAAATGAGAAAGAGACTGAACTTGAGGACAGTACTAGAAACCAGGACAACTTTACCCCCCACGTCACCTTCTACCTTTATTACAGAAACTAGGGGAGGAGCTGATTGAACATCCGGGCAGTTTGACGGCGGTGAAGTGTGACGTGTCCAAGGAGGAGGAGGTGACGGCCATGTTCCAGATGATACGTCAGCACAGCAGTCTGGGCCGTGTGGATGTCTGCATCAACAACGCTGGTCTGGCCCATGATGCACCGCTCCTCACTGGCGATACGGACCAATGGAAAAATATGTTTGATGTAAGTACATTTCGTACAAGAAAACTTGTCTGTTTTGCCTCCTTCCCCACTATTTTGCATTTAAAGTGGGTAAATTTCAGTGAGTTGATATATTAGCTATATTGCCGATTCTAATCTTTCGCTGAATCACATCCAAACAGAGAAAACGTCGACTGTTGTTACAGGTTAAACGTCTTTATTTCCAGCAGAATATTCACAGTTTCAGTTTTTACACGTCCATTTAAATGATCCTCAAATGGAGATGTGACCTTCAGCTCCGCTCAACATCAAGATTTACATGCTTTCTAAAAGACCAAAACCTATCCTTTATATAGTATCAAATGTTATTTGATTATGACATAGCATAAAAATCAAAATGCACGAAACACTTTGAAGATCAAGTAATCAATACAAAGGTGGTAGAGGTGTCCATTGTAAACTTTCTATAGGGTTCTGGAACAATCGTGCACAACTGTTTTCTGTGCATACATGATTAGGTAAAGGAACATCACATCAGTTTGTCACGTTTATAAACCGTTTATAAGCAAAATGTAAGCATGTCTATTTGAAGCAACCAATAATTCCTTTACAAGATAAGATTGATCTGTTTGTAACAGATACACAGACTCAAAAGCAACAGATTTTTTTTTTTTTTTTCTGGAACATTCAACCATAGATGTAAACTTTATTTCTTTCGTTCCTTTTCATTCTTTCTGTGCACATGCCCCTGTGGCAGCTAGCAAACCTTCAGAGCATATAAGAAACTTCACTCAGCCACTGTACTGTGACATTGCATTCAGTAAAATGAAACTGGAACTGACTCAGACTCGTTTTACTCGCTGCAGTCTCCAAAGAATTGGCACAAGCCCTCCATTTCCCTTCCATTGCATACTCAAGTGTGATTGAATGCCTGTGTGTGTGTGTGTGTGTAACAGGAAGGCTATAGATCACCAATCACTGCTATTCTCACTGTATTGCTGAAAAAAAAAGAAAGAAAAAGAAACAAGAATGAATATGTTACAGAATAAAAAAGTTATTTGGACCTTTACCTGGTCGATTCCTTTTGCAGGTGAACGTCCTGGGACTGATGATGGTTACGAAGGAGTCATTCAAACTGATGCAGGAAAACAACATTGATGATGGTCACATTATTCTCATCAACAGGTAAATCAATGTTTAAATTGAACACCTTATTCAGGTACCTGTTCACACAATGTGAAGGGAAATTAATATTACTTTCCGATTCAGTGCTTTTTATGAGTGGTCACAACCAGTTGTTTTGCCTGGATGTTTTGTTTTCTGAGGTTTTACGCATTTGTCTGATTTCAGTATGTCAGGCATTCGGGTCGTGAAAAACAAGGGGGGTCACTGCTACACAGCAACCAAGTTTGCAGTCACCGCCATCAGAGAGGGACTCCGTAATGAGCTGCGGGAAATGAAATCGAAAATCAGGGTGTCGGTGAGTCTGGCAACACACAGAGACTATGTGTTGAAGAAACTGCCACCAAGATGCTTATTTACATTCATGAAGCCTTTACTGAAAGAAATATTTTCGCAGGAAAAGCAGCAACTGTATTTCACTTTTTTTCTTTTTTTTTTAGAAAAAGGCATTTGACCCTTTTAGAGGCTAGCAATCCAGTACAATTGGGAATATATGGCAAAATATTTGATGAAATAGTGAATATGAAAAACCAAATAATTTTTTGTTGTTGTTGATGGGAAAGTAGCTGATCATTTTGAAAGTTTCAAAGGGTTTTGACAAAGAGAAAATGTTTCACTCTATTTTCATTATTGTAAATTATCTCGAATAGTATCTTATTGATAATGATTATTGTCCACTTAAAACAAACTAAAGTTTGCCTGGATTATTTCATATTGAGAGATACATTTGGTATACGCAGATGATGCCACTTAATTAGGTTATTTGCAGTTTCCGTTAAAAAAATCACCTGATGCTTTGAAAAAATATTGCCAGAATTGGAAAGTTGAAGTGAGCCAAAATAAAACCAGCGTTTCTTATTTTTCACAGTAGATAGAATCCATAGGGTAGTTTGTTTTACTTTATTGATCAAATGTTAGACTTTGTTAGTTCTTTATAACATTTTGATTTAGGCATCAAGATTCATTTTTTAATTCAGAATAACAGACGCCACTAATTTAAAAAAAAATATATCACATTATGCAAACGAAAAATAAACACTGATCATGTTCTTTATTGTATCAAACTTCAAAATTTCATTCCTGTTCTTCCAGAATACACAGTTAAGGAACGCTTTGATGCAGCAACGTGGACATTTTGATTTTTCATTTATTTGTCAAATAGTGATATTGTTGATGACACCTTTTTAAATGTATTCAAGGTGACATGTAAATGTAATTGACAAACTCAGTGAACAACATGACTGGCTGGCTGGCTGACTGACAGATGTGTTTTGTGTGATGGCAGCAAGTGTGTCCTGGTTTGGTTGAAACGGAGTTTCATTCGCGAAGAGGTGGCGATGAGTACGCCAACTCTTTGTACTCCTCCTTGAAGGTCAGTGTCTGTGTGTGTGTGTGTGTGTATGTGTGTGTGTGTATGTGTGTGTGTGTGTGTGAGAGAGAGAGAGAGAGATTATATGTGCATAATTATACATATAACAAATAAAGAATACTCATCTTTCTGCATGAATCACCAGCCAGAAGTCAGTAGTCTGTGTGTGCCTTTGTGTGTGTGTGTGTGTGTGTGTGTGTGTGTTACAGTGTCTACAGCCAGAAGACATACGGGACAGCATTATGTACATCCTGGATGCCCCACCACATGTGGAGGTGAAGTACCCTCTGTTACTGTCTCTCACTTTCTGTGTCCTCTTTCTCTATTTCACCACCTCTCTTTCTCCCTCTCCCATGTGTTTTTTTTATGCTTTTGATCACCACGTCTAATCATGCCTTGCTACCTTCTTTTTAACAGTTGTTTGTTTCAAAAATAAATTCGTGATTTACATTATCCTGTGTCCATTGGAACAGTGCAAAATCTTCTTTTTAAGTTAATTTTCATACATGTATATGAGTGTTTATGTGTTCGTGTTAGGATGTGTGAGTTGAGTATACTCTGTGTGTGTGTGTGTGTGTGTGTGTGCGTCTGTGTGTGTGTGTGAGCGAGAGAGAAGAGTTATTCGCATCTTTTTGCAAGTCTTTTTATTTCTCTTGAACGGACTTGTCTACAGGTAAACGATGTCTACGTGCGTTCAGTGGAACAAGTTAGCTAATCGACCGCGCAATGGGGAAAGAGGAAACCACGAATCAACTCCCCACCTACCCCATCCTCTGCTCCACGGTTTCACCCTCTCTCACAAAAGGCTATATTTCATTGCCATTTTGTGCTCTGTTTTAGGTGAAAGACAACTTTACAGATAATGAGGATAACCCTTTCTGGGGTAAATCAGACTTTTGGTTTGTGTCGCATCATGGCCTGCCTTCTTGCTATGGATATCTGGTGCCCCATTGTTGCAAACTGGTGTGCTTAGTGCCTAAAAACTGATTTTGACAACTAACAGTAAAATTTTGATGATTTGTTCCAAGCAGTTTTCAGGGCTGGTGAATGGTATTGGCAAGTCATACACAGCTGTAGACAAAGGCTGTATGTCAAACTGTTGATGAGGAGATACCCCTCTGCCATACCCAGTGACAGTGGTAAATGTCACCCCTCAAAATAACAATGTATGCATTGGGGCAAGTTGGTCTATTTGCCATGGGGTTGGTCCCGGAGGGATGGGTCAGCACGTCCCATGTGAAACATGCACAGTTTCTTTTGACAATGCACTGATTTATCAGAATGATGATGAGATTTTTTGTCAAATGATTAGAATATTTTCCTGATTAAAACAGTCCATTGTGTTCAAAAACTAAACGAGAAACGCTCAAAGGGAAATGAAGATTAAGGCAAAGAAGTCGCTGGACTACATGTCATCATTATCATCATCAGAGGAGGATGGTGTCTGCATTGTCTGTCTGTCCACTGGTCAGCAAATAAAAAAAATGGGGGTGGGGCGGGGGGCAGAATGGGTCCAATGCACACAGCTTAAAGTCTGGGCCCATGTGGAATGCACAGGCCTTTGAAAAAGCTCAGTTTATATTTGTCACAGTCATGACTCTAGTCTGCGGTTGACCCAATGGACACTAAAAAGATAAAAATAAAAATTCCTAATTTAATTTTCTTCTTGTCAGTGAGAGAGGACAATAAACTGACCTCTCATATGCAGCAGGAATGCTTGTTACTGACAGTGCTGAACTGAGTGGAAGGGCTAGGTTATCTCCCTTCCCTTCGACCACTTGGCTCATACAATAATGTCTTGGAATGTCTAGAACTAATCAATGAGGGGTTGTAAGCGTCCTTTGTTAATTTTCCTGCCATTAGAAGTGTAGGAATATCTTTCTTTATTCTTGTATACCAACCTAACTTGGCCTAGTTGGTAAGAATTTTTTATTTTTTGCTTTAGGTTAGAGTTTCACAAAATTTTATGTTTATTATTTTGTGAATAATAGTATTGTTGGGACTGAATCTGAGGGTACTACAGTGTGTTGAGGAAGGATACAAATAGTACCTTGGGCATCTTCTTAGAGCTCTGGGTCACTTTGGCTCCAACCACTGGAGAGATAACAGCACAGAGCAAGCAGGTGCTTTGTGGAAGAGGAGAGACTGGGGTATGTGAGATTTTTCCCTGATATAAATCAGTCTTGGTTGTCTGCAGGAAAACCAACAAGTTACAAACCACTTGTTTGGTTGAAGATTGAATTTGGGTTTATTCTTGTTAAGAAAATTATTTTTATGGCATACTATTCAGAAGAAAGTCTGACTTTGAGAAATTTGCCTGCCAGGGATTATTAGATATTACTCAAGAGTGCTGTTCATTTTTATTCTGTTTGCTGCTATATTAAATGTCTTTGCTTGCAAAAGTCTTATACAGACTTTTATGGAGAATGATTTTGTTGTTGTTTTTCTTTTGATATAAATTATCATGGAAGAACTATGCTATTTATTAAAGATTGTTAAATGTTCATTTTATTATGAACAGTTTCTGGTCAGTGATATAGCAAATTAATTTCAAGAGAAGACTCTCTCCTTTACCTGTAATTAATTTTTTGCTGTAGACCACTTCTTGCCACTCAAAAGAACTGATAGTTTATAGGCTGGCGTTTGTCTGTTAAAACTTTCAGTAAAGCAACACTCACCGGGTCTAGGGTTCATGCGTCAAGGTTATTTTGTGACCTTCCGGTATAAACACAGTTCTGAAGCATGAAGCGGACATTTCAAACCAGAAAAATATAACTATTCTTTTGTTGTAAAAATGCTGAGAGATGCTGAACGTTCTATTTTTTGTGTACTGTTTAAACTGTATTATTTGCTGTAATTTATCCAGGAATGAGACTTTTTGCTAAGTGAATGTCAGCATAAAGGCGGTGTAGCTGATGAAGATTCTGAGTGTGTGCGTGAGAGAGAGAGAGATAGAGAGAGAGGAATTCTACTGATTGCTCGCTCATTTGCTGCGAGTTCCTTCAAACTGAAAGTGATTCCTTTTTTTCTTCTGCCCCATTGCCTAACTCTGCTGTTGCCCAGACTAATATCGGCACTTCCACGTTGGAGTGCCTCTTAATAACTCGATCCTGCCTCTCGGCAGTGCTCGGGCCGATCTTGTCTATCCCTTTATCCATCAACACACAACAGCTGAACGTCGGTCCTCTCGCAGGAGCTATTCGCGAGGTTGGACCGCCGTTCATCTACAGGGGGATGCATATCCCACAGCAAGCCGACGGACTTGTCACCCCCTCGTCCACGACGCCCATAACACTGGATTATGGCGCCATCAGACCACATGCCCCGACCATCTCGCGTCCGATGGCGACCGATTCGGGTTGGGATGCCCACAGCGCTAAGGGACATTATAATTATTCCCCTTGCGGCTGTTTTCACCTGTGTCGGTTATGGTGGCATCGAACCACGGACTCTCACACACACCATGACACTCCTCCCTCTACAGCGAGGACACGTCGCACCAGGGGATATGTGCTCCAAAGACACCATCCTTTTCGACGATTATCGGTGCCAAGGGAGGCAACTCCGCATTTGTAACCTAGGCGGTTGACGCTGTAGTTACTTTCGCCGACACAGCACGTCACTCCTGCCCCCCGTGCTGTCCACCAACGATGTTTTCTTTCGGCTTGTCATTGGGTCCTGATGCCCATTCATGCACTTTACCCAACTTTGCATAGCAACTGCACCTTTCTTGCTGTTTCTCAGGCTATTGGCCACTGAACTTTGGGGTTCTTCATCCCCCCACACTTGTGCGCAGTCCTCTGCAGGCAACCATCCCCATTACCATTCTCTTCTGGTTATACACAATAACAGGAAATAAATCACAATATTTCCCCTTCCATTCTTTTTGATTTCTTAAAAAACAAAACAAAACCAAAAAAACCACACATATATTTATATATATATATATATATAAATAAAATAAATAAATAAAATACATTCAAATACAATGAAATAAAAAAAATATTGTGTGTGTGTGTATAATATATATATATATATATATATATATATATATATATATATATATATACCATATCTTGCTACATTTATACACATTTCTTTTTACACCTATA
The DNA here is from genome assembly GCF_041734735.1 of Babylonia areolata. Taxonomy (NCBI): domain Eukaryota; kingdom Metazoa; phylum Mollusca; class Gastropoda; order Neogastropoda; family Buccinidae; genus Babylonia; species Babylonia areolata. The sequence goes on from NC_134876.1 coordinate 83,369,121, forward strand.
GATGTATACTTATCCCTCGGTATACACATGTGTGCGCTTACGGGATAGGGTCATACGACTTTCATATTAACATGTACAATTTTATTTCTATCTCCATTCATTGACATCTGTTCATTGGCATTCCCTACATAGCAATATAGACACACTTGCAATTGCGTCATTCTGTTCACATGCCCAGATCTCTCTGTGTCTACATACTGGCACTTTATTCATATGCGTATGTACATCTCTTATATATAGGTGCATACACAGATTCCTTCCCATTACGGATTATGCACACTTACCCATTTACTTGGGTATATCTGTGCTCGCTACACGTTTGCTTATACAGCCGCTTATTTCTCGTGACTCATTGGCATATTCCTGACCATCACTTGAGTTGATGGAAGTTTATAATCCCATTGTACATATATGTATTCATTTTCATAAATTCATCCCTACCTTGCTTTCGGAGGACGACTGCTCTCACAGACAAAACTGCCTCATTCTCACCCAAATGTATGCTCCTTCACATATCAGTCGTGGCTGGTCCTTAGGGACCCACACACACTTCCTTCCCACCCACAGGGCTAAGGATGCCCTCTCTTGGTGCATGGAGGGACAAGGCAACCCAACTCATTTGCCTAAAACAGTCACCCACAGGGCTAGAGATGCCCTAACCTGGTACAAGGAGGGATGAGGCAGTCCAACTTAGTGGTGCCACTCCAGACACACATGCCCTTCATTCTTTCCAAGTTTTAGCGGGCCCAAAAACTGCCCACTGGGCAGGAGACAATCACCCTGTCTATCTCTTCCACTCCTCACTAGTAGCGGAAGGCCTGGGTAATAACTGTTTTCCTCTACACTCAGGAGAATGGCATATTGATGAGGATGGATGCGTCTCACAAAGCACAACGAACTGTGCATTACCCACAGGGGCGTACCTTTCTGCCCACTCATACCGACACGGCAGATGCTGCATTCAGGCACATTAGTTCACCCCATCACCTTGCTTGAACACAGATCCAGCATCAATGTCTCAAACAATTGGCGTTCGAAAGCACTTTCTGCACTTGGTCTTCCCTGCCCGATCCTTTCAGCCTCAACACACAACCACTGTTGTGGTTACAGATGGGCATACCTTCTCAAGCACTGTCTTTCCAATGAGACACTTCCAGGGGTTTCTAGCCTAGGCAGGCTATCCCATCATGAAGCCCCAGCCTTCAGTCAAGGGCCTGTCAGAGGATGACTTTGTTGTCACTTCGGAAGCAAGCACCATGTCTTTCAGACACATGGTTGCACCACAAGACCCCATCAACTCCTTCCGGCTTCCTTACATTTCAACATAACCTGCATGGTGGACACCTTCATCCCTCAAGCACACAGCAGCTGTTTCCTGATTTACCCATGCTGACTGGTGTCCTCCTAGGACCAGTACATGATAATCAGTCATGTACGACAATGACCATCAGATCAGCAGAGCAGGCAACTGCTGTCCTGACTATTCGGGCTTGAATCTGATTATACAATTTATAGCAGAGAGTGTTTTTCCCAAGTTGCATCCCCAGTCCCTCGATCAAGAGGGCCTTTGGACTCACCATTGGGACGGATCCCAAAGGCTAGATAGCCCTCAAGGCTACAGCACTAAGTCCCAGTGCAATTTGACTTCTAATCTGAGAGACATAGTCCTCCATGAAAGACTAAGCTGCTAATGATTTCACTTTGCAATTCAGAAAGCGCTGATAATACAGCTCTCACTTTACTGTTGGCCATACTGAAAACGCATGTCAGATCAGTGATTTGCTGTAAATGGCCAGTACAACACATCTACAGCCACTTTCCTCCCTGCCCCCACCATGCTCCATCCCAGACTTAGTGCGCACCACACACAGCCAGAACCTTCAGTAAAAATTTTCCCCATGGAAACCCTCTTCCATTAGGAATTCCACCACAGAAGGAGACTTGCCTGTCAGCTCTCATGGAGGAGCTCTACAGATCTGGCTGTCACGCCTAAGGCAAGCCCAACATGGTGGCCTACCTCTGTCTCATGCCACAGTTTCCTCTAAACACATATACCACTTCCACTATCGGCCCAGAACCAATGTGGAATCATCAGATCAAACTACATGTGCACCTCCTTGCATTGACACTCAACCGCGCTCAAGTGAGACAACCCTGTAGGGTATATGTTTCCTTCCCTTCCTTTGATTCGAAGGGCACTCAGTAAAGTGCAGATTCAACACACCGACCTAATTTTCTGTGCACTACATTTATCAGCACAGCTGTGGTCCACAGTCCTCTCCCACAATACAGCTGCGGACCTCTGTCTTCTTTGTCCGCACCAATATCCTTAGGTGACACAGTACACTCTACCTTCATCGAATTCTACTTGAGGGACATCTATCACTTTAGGGATGATGGCTCAAGAGGCGTTGCCTCTGCAGTGGCCACACAACAGGCCAACGCAGCGCACTGGCGATAGAACAGAAGGATTGAGACTTGATGCCTCCTCAGCCAGAGCACATGAAGTCAGAGCATGGTCCTCTTCTCTTGCCTTAGCACACTCAACATGGCTGCAAGTCATCATGGAGAGACGTCGCACGCCTGCGGGATGATGGCTCAAGAGGCATCGCTTCAGTGGTAGTTGCACAACAGGCCATCGGGGGCAGCACACAGACAGTAGAACAGGCGAGCCCTCCACCTTGTCGCGCTGTTCTGCACTAGTTGGGTCACGGTTAAGTATGTGTATTTAAAAGGAAATTTTCTATCTAAAATTACGTTTAAATAACATACTTACCGTGACCCAAATTTAAGACCTTCCCGTCCTCCCCGCTTCCTGTTCTCCCTGCTTGCTGCGCTGGTGATGGCATATTGCCGTCAAAAGAGGGCGCTAGCCAGGGGGACAAAGGTGAGGTTACCTACTTCCGGGAGGTTATCGGCCGTAGTACTTTCGTTTTCTCCGCATAGGTGGATAGTAGTTTGCACAGGACAGGAATGTCAGACCCCTGCCGGAGTCTGCACTAGTTGGGTCACGGTAAGTATGTTATTTAAACATAATTTTAGATAGAAAATTTCCTTTTTATGCTTTCTGTAATACAGTATGTTTTGATGATAAATCTGTAATTTTGTGTGATCATTATTAATTTGCCATGATCATGTGGACATGGTAGATGTTCTTGTTTTTATAATGTGTTGCCATGATCATGCAGACATGGTAATATTTGTTTAATCACTATTAATTTGCCATGATCATGTGGACATGGTAGATGTTCTTGTTTTTATAATGTGTTACCATGATCATGCGGACATGGAAATAAATGCCTTTGTTTAGTCACCATTAATTTGCCATGATCATGTGGACATGGTACATGTTGTTCTTGTTTTTCTCTTGTTTTACCATGATCATGCAGACATGGTAATATTTGTTTAAGTGCCTTCAACCGCTAGGCTGCCACAAGGACGAGATAACTCGTCATTGAAATATTCTGACTTTTCCCTGCTTTGCATTCATTTCATTGACAAAAATGATGGTAGCTTTAGCTTGGGGAATTTTTCTAGATTCTATGCATAGCTAGAAACACCATCAACGTCATAAGGCAGTCCTTTATTTGAACGTTTTGGTTGGGTTACTGGCCGCAGTGTTTGCCGGACTCCTCTCCTTGCTCGCTCAACAAAATGTCGGACTGACGCCGTGCTCAAGACATGTGATTGTGGCCAACTAAATCAACCAAGATTGCTTTCTTTAGCTGATGCTCAGAAAGAATTGAAGCGTAAATTTGAAGAAGACAGTGATGAACATTTATAGGACAATTTGACAGAAAATAAAGGGAGCAATCAAGAGAGTGGCCAAGATACGACTATCAGTGAGTGATGCCGGCTGTACAAACCTTAGCAGATGACAGAAAGTGACTGAATTATTAGCAGGACACAGTGTGAGTGAATTTTTGGGCACTCGGCCAACGCAGTCTGATGAGAACTGGATGAAGTGACCGTGTGAGAGGGGTGAAGAGGAGGGTGGTAGAGACTGAGGGGGCGTGGCCTCTCATCCACATTATCACTTGGAGAAGTCACAATGCATTGTGTCTCTATCTCTTTTTAATTAATTTTTTCATTGTGGTTGTTCTAGCATGATTTTGTGTGTGAAGATTTCCATTTTTCCAGAAAATATGATATTTTAGTGCAAATTACCTGACTAATGTTTGTAATAAACAAGTTGAAAATGTGACAAAAAACATAACACTGATTTCAAAACAACAGCATGTCACTAAAAATATATAAAATGGGAAAAAATCATGTGTTTTGTGTTCTTTATTCATTTACCATTCAGAAAATATATACTTTTATGGGTCTTTCTCCAGTAACAAAGAGCATAGAATTTTTTGAAAATTTATACCCGTTTTTTGTGGAAAAAACCCTGGCAAATAGATTTCACTTAAATCTGATTTTCCTGGCAGCAAAAGGGTTAATTTGCCATGATCATGCGGACACGGTATACCCTTTTGTTTCATTGCTATTAATTTTGCTTGTTTTGTTTCTTTTCTTTCAGGTTTTTTTGTTGTTGTTGTTGAGGTTTTTGTTTTTAAGTTTTGGTATAAAAATAAATGAAGAATTGAATGGAGAACTGGACATGAGTGTTGTACGAGTCTATATGGGTGCATGACACGACAACCCTTCACCACCTCCTCCCCCAACACAAGTACAACTAATTTTTCCTACAAAGAATGGGAAGAAGCACCAACAAGACGCAAAGATGCCATGGCTGACCTGTGGTTCCTGCTGATTAAAAAACCAGAAGGGAAAATGCTGGGTGAAGGGAGAGATGAGGGGAGGAGGTGTGTTACCAGTACTTACAAGTATTTACATTATGATATTGATCCCAGTTGGCAGCATGTATCAGGCATGGATTGGCCTGACCAGTCATCTGCACACCCACAGAGCCTAATCCCCGACCCAGGATGACAAGATTGTCTGGGAATTCAGTCATCCATGTCTAAAAGGAAGACAACTGCGACGTAACAACTCCAATTACTCTTTAAGGCTTAGCGCCCTTGCAAACACCCGGGGAATGACTGCACATGCTGATGTCGTGGATCAAGCACAACTCAATGATTTTGTTGGTCAAAATAAAGTTTAGTATGCCCACATCTTAGTGTTTAACTGACTGTTCCTATTGTTTGTACAAAGATGGTCCTGTCGCTTCAACAGACGAACAGAGAATGTGTGTGTGTGTGAACAGAGTTGGTGTGTGGGCGTGTACGCTTTGTTTCTGTGTGTGTGTGTGTATGTGTGTGTGTTTACACTTGAGTTATGCCACTGACATGTTCTGTCAAATGAAAATTTGGCGTTAAAATCCAACTGGGCGTAATCATTTGAAAATAGGGTATTCATACAGCAAAGGAGTAAAAAGACCAAAAACGAAGTCAATGAACTTGGCAAGATTTTCTGATTCGAGCGCATGCAAACTGATACACGCACAGACTGACAACCCTCCCCACCACCCACCCCTCCCAACACACACAGACCACTAACCCTCCCTGAAGATAAAAGAAAATCCGTTTTATTTTCCCTAGATTAAAAGCTACGCACCAGTGCTTTTTTACGTCCAGTCCCCACGCTAAAGAACTGCATAATACTACATACATGTAAAGCCATAAACATGGTTGTAATAAGATACACAGGAAAGAAAAGAAAAGAAGAAGGAAAAAAATCAAGAAGAGGCACACACACACACACACATGTACACACACACACACACAGGTTCTCTCTCTCTCTCTCTCTCTCTCACACACACACACACATGCAGAGGCGCTCTCTCTTTCACACACACATATACACACACCGTACATGTGCCTGTACATACACAACATGTAACACACTGTTCCTCAAAGGATATACTGTCCTTGACCTGCATGCCTGCACGGCAATAACCTACTGTCTTCGCGACTTCAGTCAGTGCAGCCTGACACCAACCACTGCGATCCCAGAACAAAGCTGTTGGTTTTCAGCTGTTGCAAGCACAGGACTGAAAACATGGCGCACTGGGTTGGGCGTGTTGCCTTGGTTACAGGGGCCTCTGCAGGCATTGGGTACAGTGTGACCAAGGCGTTGGTGGAACGAGGAATGAAGGTGGTGGCTTGTGCTCGTAACATTGCTGCTATCCAGGTCAGTGCGTTACAAAGATAGCAAACCACGCTTAGAGGTGGCTGCACGTTGGTATGTTCTTCAATACAGAACAGAACGTAAACTTGCGAAAGACATTGAAGTTCTTTGTTGTTGTCAGCTTCCAAAAAGTAGCTGAATCATACATGGGTTTCTCTCTCTCTCCCTCCCTCTGTGTGTGTGTGTGTGTGTGTGTGTGTGTTAAATCCAAGCAAAACCTGTCGAAGTTTTCTGTAGAAAATTATGTAATTATGGACACAGTATTGATATTAGCATAATCATTTTTTTTCTCTTTTCCCCAGTTCCTCAGTTGGGAGCTAGGGAGATATCCAATTTATTTAAACTCGTACATTAAATGCATTAAGTAGTGGTTGAAACTTACAAGAATGAACGAAAACAGGCTACCGTTCAAAGCTTATCGGATGTTGTATTCCTTAGATAATAATGGCAAAAAAAACATGGGCAACGTGTGTTCGTCAGTGCCGCTTAAATTCTTATGGTTATTCTTTTGTGTGGGATAATCAGGGTGTTGAAGATATTGCAGGTTTTATAAAGTGTTTTAGACAGCGAATAGTTGATTGTAGGTGGCAAGATTGGCATGACCATATGGAAACTAGCGATAGATTTGCAAAGTTTAGAATCTTTAAAACATCGCAGGGGCCTGAACCATATATTGGGATGGAAATAAACAGATATGTAAAAAGTGCACTGACAAAATTTAGATTTGGTGTTTCAAATATTGCTGTTCACAGTTTCAGATACTGTAGTAGGAGTGAATATGTATATATGTGTCGATTGTGCAACCTGGGTAGGGAAGATGAATTGCATTTTTTTGCTATATTGCCCTGCTTTGAGTGACCTCAGACAAAGATTAATTCAACCTAAATATTATAAAGATCCCTGTGCTTTTAGATTTAATCTGCTCATGTCGTCAAAACATGAGCTTACCCAACAAAACTTGGCCATATACTTATATGAGGCATTGAAGAGACTTCGAATTGTTATTTTGTGAATGTTGTTGAATATTGTATTAGCTACTTTTGGTTGATTTGTGATGTTGGTTTATCGTGTCAAGTCATTTTCCTTGTTTATTTTCTTGTATGACCCCCTTCAGTAAGGGGCTTTGGCCTTTATCTGAATAAAACATCGTTATCGTTATCAGTTCCACTTTTTTTTTTCATTTCACGTTTTTATTGTTTCCCACTGCATACAGAGACTTTACACTGATGCTTTAGGTTGTCTGTATATCAGTTTCTCAGTTTGCTGTCTTTAAGACTGAGTTTAATGATACCACCCTAAAGGTATACCACAACGACATCTCACAATGCATGCTTGAAACACTCAGCTCGAAACCAGACCACAGTACCCCCCCGCCACCCCACCCCCCCACCCCCCACCCCCCTCCCATCTCATATTTTGACCTAATTATCTAGACAGCACATCAATACTTAAAAGACACGACACGCCATTCTAAACGAAGCCCTTTTAAATAAACACTACCAGTAGTTTATGGGGAAAAAAATCTATGTGTCATGCACTGCTACATGATGTTTATTGTGCAGACATGTATATTTATGATCATGTGGTTTATTTGATTTGTGATCTTATCTTTCGTTGGCCAAATATACTTGATCAAATGGCTAAGGGTATGGTTATGTAAGAGGGGTTTGGATGAATATGGAATAAAAAGAACTAAAAGGATCGACTTGGATGGATCGCATGCAGGCCAGGGACGTATGGAGGCCACTCACACAGGGTTTTCTATTGTATTATTACCAACAGTGAGAAAGAAAGGAGAAGAAGAAGAAGACAATGAGGTGTTGCTATAATCGTTTCGAACGTCACGGTCAGTAACGTAAATTGTCGATGCCTGATTTTTGTCGCCTCCACTTTTATATGGATGGTGTCTTTCTCAGCTCACACCAATCAGGCATTGGGTTAGATAAAAGGCAAAGCTTTACGCGTCCAACAGTCGCTGAGAAATATAACTGCTAGACACATAGAAGTCAGACAACATGCAGTCAGCCGTGTTTATGGTTGGGATACATTAATTAAGTCATTTAGCTAGCTGCACCACTTAGGTCAACTGAAGCCATGTGGCTAGCTCCTCCCAATCATTGTATTGAGCATTGACTCAAGTTGTCAGTATTATAGATAAAATTACTATTAATGTATACCAATCAAGTGTCGTTTCATATTCTGATGTTATAGGGCTTAATCGTTAGTGTTCACTTACTTCGGACTGAGCCTCAGTTCTACCAGTATAAGATTGACACAGTGTAAGCTTCACATAATCTGTACTAATGGTTTGTGTACTTAATGATCAGCAATGCCTTAGTCACTTTTTACTACACAATCTAAATGTAATAGGAATGTCATTAATTTTGATGTCAGTATTTGCTCTTCACATATGCATTGCTTATTCATGTTGTTGCCAATTCCAAACCCAATAGTAGTAGGCCTATCTCCAGTGCAGTATGCATGTCTTTACTATCCACTAGCAGTATGGCTGGCATTTGTTTGTCTGTGTCTTTTCAAGGACTGTCTTCTTCTTCTTCGTCCATGCCCTGGAATTAAACAACAGAAAACACTGTGTCAGTGTGTGACTGACCTGCATGCGTCCCTGACCTACATGCAGATTCTTTTAATCTCTCTCTCTCTCTCTCTCTCTCTCTCACACACACACACACACACACACACACACACACACACACATATATATATATATATATATATATACTGATATATATATATCTTTAATCCTTTCTATCATTATTCCTCCAAATCCCTCCTAATCAACCCTTCCCTAAGCCATTTGGTCGATTAGGTATACATTATTACAGAAACTGGGGGAGGAGCTGATCGAACATCCGGGCAGTGTGACGGCGGTGAAGTGTGACGTGTCCAAGGAGGAGGAGGTGACGGCCATGTTCCAGATGATACGTCAGCACAGCAGTCTGGGCCGTGTGGATGTCTGCATCAACAACGCTGGTCTGGCCCATAATGCACCGCTCCTCACTGGTGACACGGACAAGTGGAAACACATCTTTAGTGTGAGAAAATGCTTGTGTTTACTGATTTAAATTCCTCTGTCTTGTCATCTTTTAACTGTTTTCCTCGTCCTTGTTCCGCATGCCCACTTCAATCCGATTTTTGTTTTATCCTTTTCATAGTATAGAGACTGATTATGTCTGAACCATCTAGCAATGCCACTACAAGAGAATTTTGATCGCCTGAAACAGAAACAGACACAAAAGTAACAGAACATTTTTGGAACAATCAACAAAGAAGTGTACTTCATTTCTTTTGTTCTTTTCGTTCTCTCTTAAAATTCACTTCGCCACTCTATTTTGACACCCCATAAAATAAAATGAAACCGGAACTGACAGAGACTCTTGGTTTTACTGGCTACAATTCTCGGAAGATCTGAGGAATCTACGGAAGCCCTTCCCATGTGGACTCAATTGTGATTTGAATGCCTGTGTGTGTGTGTGTGTGTGTGTGTGTGTGTGTGTGTGTGTGTGTGTACACACACACACACAAATACTTTGTGTTTAAAAGAAGGAAGGTTACGTACAACAGAAATAATCACTATACCATTTTCACTATTCTGGATGAAAAAAAAAGAGAGAAAAGAGAGGAAGTTTTAGAATAAAAAAAAAGTTATTTTGACTATGACCTGGTTGTGACCTTCTGCAGGTGAACGTCCTGGGACTGATGATGGTGACGAAGGAGTCGTTCAAGATGATGCAGGAAAACAACATTGACGATGGTCACATCATCCTCGTCAACAGGTAAGTCGCTGTTAAATTAAGCACCTTACACAGATACAGGTTCTCACAATATGAATGGAAATTCATGATTAATTTCTGATTAATGTTTCTGATGAGTGGCCATGACTAGTTGTTTTGCCTGGATTTGTTATTTCTGACTTATAATCACTTTTTGCCATAAATAGAAAATACTGCATTATAAACATATCCATTCATTGAACAATGTATAACATGGATCAGTATTCCTGTGTCACTCTACAGTGATGATGGCCTTCACTGCACAAACAATTTGAACCTGCAGATCATCTTTTTATGGTGTCATTTAAAGAGGTTAACAGAATATTAATGGTATGGAGATATAGATTTCGATAATGTGATGTATATTTTTTATGATAAGGAAGTTATGGTAATAGTAAACTGTAGCAGGTGCACAGAACATTCGATACTTATGGGCAAGATAGTGCAAACAGTCAGATCAGATCGTCTGATCCACAATAAATCTGGCTCGCGACTGTTTTCTTTTTGTTTAATTTCAGCATTTCAGGCCATCGGGTTGTGAAAAACACGGCGGGTAACTGCTACATAGCAAGCAAGTTCGCAGTCACCGCCATCAGAGAGGGACTCCGTAACGAGCTACGGGAAATGAAATCGAAAATCAGGGTGTCGGTGAGTCTGAACCACACTCAAAGACAATGTGTTGAAGAAACGGTCACCAAGATGCTTGTTTTCGTTCCTAAAGTCTTGGGCTGAAACATTTTCTCTTGAATGCAGCAGCTGCATCGATTTTTTTTTTTTTTTTTTTTTTTTTTTTTTAAGAAAAACGCATTTGACGCTGACAAGAGGCAAACATTCTGGTATTATTTTTTTGCACTGCGAATTTCTGGAAAAAATATTTGGTGAAATAGTGAATATAAAAGACCAAATAAAACCTTTCGTTTTAGCAGATGGGAGCGTAATACTTCTGAAGTTTCAGAGTGTGTGATAGGGAGAGAATCTTTCATCCTGTCTGTTTTCATTTTTGTAAATGATATCGAATAGTAGCCTATCTTACGGATGATAGTTATTGTCCACTTAGAATTTACTAAAACTTTTCAGGATAATATATTGAGAGGTATATTCGGTTAACTGTCCTTTTATTAGCTTATTCCCAGACTAAATTGCAGAAATCACTTGATACTTTGCAAATATATTGCCATAAATGGAAAGTCTAAGTGAACCGAGGTTAAAACAACATTATTGTTTTTCACAGTAGATAGAATCCAGTAGTTAAAAAAAAACCTGTTATCAGTTAGACTAGAAGTTTTTAAGCCATTAGTCTAGAATATTTAGGCATTGAAATCTTGTTTTAAAACTCAGAATTACGGACATCACTGGGTTAACCCTTTCACCGCCAGTCAGTTTAGAGTACAAAATTCCCTTATGGTATAAACACAGAAAAGATAGTGGCTAAGAATAGCTGGGGATTCCCTCTGCGATGTATAGAAAATATGGCCTATCCTAACACTGAACATTAAGAGCAGTTGGTTCATGGATAACAGACCAATGAATGGTCATCTTTCAGTGACATGAGTCCTCTACCACGCCTGTGCATAAATGCGAGCTTGGCGGTGAAAGGGTTAAAAATGTCAAATGGTTATGTGAACGAAAAATAAACACTACACAGTTAAGGACAGTTTTGATGCAGCAACGTAGACCTATGATTTTTGGTTCATTTACCAAATAGTCATATTGTTGATTACATGTAGTTTAGTGTATTTGTGGTGCTCTCTCTCTCTCTCTCTCTCTCTCTCTCTCTCTCTCTCTCTCTCTCTCTCTCCCACGTGCTCACAATATATTCTTGAAATTTTGACGGACATGAGACTTTCCACCGCGATCTAGTTAACTGACTGACTCAGTCACGTTTTGAGTAATTGGCAAACTCAATGAACAACTTGACTGGCTGTCCCAATGACTGACATGTGTGTTCTTTGTGATGGCAGCAAGTGTGTCCTGGTGTGGTGCAAACGGAGTTTCTTACGAGTAACTTCAGCGAAGAGTTCGCCAAGACGATATATTCCTCCATGAAGGTTAGTGTGTGTGTGTGTGTGTGTGTGTGTGTGTGTGTGTGTGGAAAGAAGGTGCAGTCCCTCAATATACGCAGGATGCCAAAATAATAATAAACTTGTTCAACAACAGATTTTCACAACAGCTGGATCGGTTAATGCATCATCACTCCTCCAAGTGTAAAGCCTTCGCTCAAGTCTTCTCCATCAGACTACAAACCTTTGCAATTTATTGTAAATCCAGAACCTCAGTGCAGCTTCACGTCAAGAAGATGCTCAGGAAACGCAATTTTCAGTTAGACCACTGTAAGAAAAATGCTGCGAGCATAGGAGACCTTGATACTTGGCATTTGTTTTCTTCGAGGCTTTGGATCTTGTCAGCAGGAGAGGACTGTTTAAACTCCCAGTAAAAAAACAAGACCGTCCCTTAACTGCTGATTTTCATGATCTCATTTTACAGTGACACACAGGTACACAGTTTGTTTGGATAGAGAATAGTCAGCTTTCTTCAGCATTGTCTGTTGAATACGACAGGGTTGTCATGTCATGTATCATGTCATGTATCTTCTCCTCGCTGCTGTTTTCTCACACATCTGACACATCATCATATCATATTTTCAGCACATCCGATCAGAATGCAAGCTCTTCAGTCTGGCTTGTCTAAGAACAAATGCCGAAGTCAGCCACAAACTCATTAGAGTCATGTTGCTTTTGCGACGAGGCTGCCACACAAGAAGTCCGCCAACACATTAATTTTTGGTTTGCTGTATTGGCATGACTATGACAGTAAAAGAGACAGCTCATGGATATCAGTATCAACACGCTACTCTCCATCTCCATCGACCGCTGCACTCTGGAACGTGTTCAAATACTTGGGCCCCGTCGTCTCCAGTAATCTGTTCCTCGATGCTGAGATCAGTGACAGGTCAGCAGTAGTCTGGCAGAGCACGATCCTCACAGACAACACTAAAGGTCTGACAGACATAGGTCTACGTAATCAGCATATCTACACACACACACACACACACACACACACACACACACACACAATGTATATATGTGTAGATAGATAGATAAATAGATAGGTATACATATATACAGGTATATCTCAGTGTGTGTGTGTGTCACGGTGTGTGTGTGTGTGTGTGTGTGTGTGTGTGTGTGTGTTACAGTGTCTGCAGCCAGAAGACGTGCGGGACAGCATACTGTTTATCATGGATGCCCCGCCACATGTGGAGGTGACGTTCTCTCTGTGTCTGTCCTTCGTTGTCTCTATCTGTCCTCTGTCTCAAATTTTCCACCCCACCCTTATCTCTCTGTTTTGCTTAAATTGTTGACTGTAAAATTGTCATTCTCAGTTTATTTTGCCTACGTGCGCACGCTTGTAAATATTTGTGTGTGTATGTTCGTGCTAGGTATTTCTTCTCTCGCATGCGGCATAGAGAAAAATATAAAAACAGTGATCGAGTCTTGAAACTTAAATGTTGCCAAGGAAGCCGTTCTAGAGGGGAGATCAGAGAGAATAGTCTTGATAAATGGTCGAGACTCGTGCCCGAACTGTTGTGCATTTAGCATGCGATAACGCAACACCAGGGTGTGCGAGTTGTATGTATGCTATGTGTGTGTGTGTGTGTGTATGCGCGCGCGCACACATGACTTCAAGCTTATGTGTTCGTGCATGTCGATCACACACACACACACACACACACACATATATATATATATAGATATAGATATATATGCATGTATAAATATTAATTTTGAGTGTATATTGGTTTGTGCAAGAGTGAGAAAGAGAGAGAAAGGGAGACATACAGAGAGAAGAGTCCTTTGGGTTTTTTGTAATTCTTTTTCTTTTTGATTTAATTCTGTCTCCAGATAAACGATATCCTAGTTCGTCCAGTGGAACAAATTTTCTAATCGACCGCACAAACGTGAAAGGAGAACTATCATGGATCAACGTCCTTCCAATCTTCCCCGCCCTGTCTCACCGCATCATCACTAGAAGGCCATCTTTCACTGCCACTTTGTGCTCTGTTTCAGCTTTAAAGATAATCTGTTGCTGACATTTTGTGCTCTGCTTTAACTTCAAATGCGCCTAGCCACCGTAGCAAAGTGGTTATTCTCGCGGACTGACGGCTGGGAGGGCGTGGTTCGAATCCCAGCAGAGTAGGTTTTTTTCGCCCGCGGACAGGTCCTACTCGGAGATGAGTGTGCTATGGGCTTAGATGAGAAGACCAGGAGCAAACTGTCGAGGGTCATTCGTCTTTGGGCGTGTTGCCCAAATTTCCTAACAAACGCTGCAAGTGTTTGTATATCTCGGGCCTTGTTAACGCCGGGATATCATTAGGAAAGGAAGCGTAGAGTACAGCCGTTGCAACATCGTCATCCTCCTACTCCTCCACCCCCAGACGCTGGGACTGCGACAGACGACCTCGGATATGGCTGCGTATGGAGATTTGGAATGAGCGGCGTGGGAGTAATGCCACTAAAACGGTGTCAATTATGATGTAGCAAAATAAAATTTAAAAAAATATATATAAAAGGCACATTTCGCTACCGTCATTTTGTGTTCAGTTTTAGCTGCACGACAGCTTTCTAAATAGGGAGGATACTTGCTGTGAGAGTACTTTCTATTCACTATCCCTTAACCCCTTCCCATCAAAACAAACACAAACTTCGATCACCTGCATTGATTAATTTCTGTTTTGGATACTGTTTGGTCGCTTTTCAAAAGAATGGTCAATCTCATTTTATATTCATGTGTCATCACCAGTGTTAGGATTGTGCAGACCAAGACAGGGACATCCAGGTATCGTTACTTGCAGAGGTGTGGCCGCTTCCAGTGACCATTTTTGTAGTGGATTAAGTCAGTGGTTGGAAAAAAAATACACCCAGAACCCCGGAAACCATAGCCTACATAACTGATAAACAAATTTGAATAAAGGATATCAACATTGATGTGAGACTGAATGTATCAACTTGTGTGTGTGTGTGTGTATGTGTGTGTGTACCAATGAGAGAGAGAGAGGGAGAGAGAGAGAGCAGTCTGCTGATATGCATAGTTGATGTGACTAAGCATGCCTTTTGGTTTACTGGCATTGACCCAATTCGAAGCTTTACTCATGACCCTATAGGATTTAATTTAGGCAGTGCAGAATATACAGTGAGTTAATTTTTTCATGTATACATTTACCTGTAACTCTCTATTGTCTGGTTTGCCTGTTTCATCCATTCAGTCCCTTCAGCGCATACGAAATTCTGCTGCCCGACTCGTCCTCAGAAAGAAAAGATCTGAGCACATCACTCCTCTTTTGCAACATCTCCACTGGCTCCCTGTCTCACACCGAATAAATTACAAGATCAGCACTCTATGTTATAGATGCATTCACAAAACTGCCCCTTCCTATCTCCGCGGCTGCCTTCACCTCTACACTCTATCTCGCTCACTACGATCGGCTTCGGATCCACTCTGTTTACGCATACCCAGATTCAAACACTCGACTGTTGGCCGCCGTTCTTTCTCTGTCTCTGGACCTTGCGATTGGAATGAACTTCCTCTTTCGCTTCGTCAAGTCTCCACACTCAGCTCTTTCAAGTCTGGCCTTAAAACCCACCTCTTCCCAAAATAGCCTCCATTGCCTGCCCTTCCCTGTCTTTAGTTTCTACAGTTTTAGAGTTATGCATGCGTGTGAATGACTGGTGCGAAAGCGCTTTGATTTGTCTCTGCATAAGATTCAGCGCTATATAAATACCATTATTATTATTATTTCTTCTTTCTAGGGTTCGAGATAAATAGGCTTGGGACATGTAAAGTTCATCATCACATCAGTCACACACACACACACACACACAAACACGCACACACACACATATATATTCGAACGATTGTTGTCCATGTCTTGATGTCTTCGTTTCCACAAAGAAGGGGGTGAAATATCAATGACAGGGAAATCCTTGATGGCTCGTAACATCATGTGATTCCTTCACCTGGGGTGAAGGGGGAGGAGAGGAGCGTATGGGAGGGGGTATACCAATACTTACATAATTATATCGATCGCAGGTGGCAGAAGGTATCTTCTGGGCGTGGACTGGCCCGACCAGTCGTCTGTACACCCGCAGAGCCTGACCCCAGACCCAGGATGACAAGATTGTTTTTGTATTCATTCAGTCTTTGTAAAAGGAAGAAAAAAATCGACGTGACAAATAATTCATTGTGTAGGCTCAGCGCTCAAGCTTTCAACCAGGGGAGTAGCTGAACATGCTGACGTCATCGATCTGGCACATACAATAATTTTGTCTGATCAAAATAAACACCACTAAGCCCACTTCACAGTGGTAGTTTACGCAAAGATGGGCCTCGTCGCTTTCACGGAAGAACAAAGAAATGTAACGTGTGTGTGTGTGTGTGAGAGAGAGAG
Source organism: Babylonia areolata (assembly GCF_041734735.1). Classification (NCBI taxonomy): domain Eukaryota; kingdom Metazoa; phylum Mollusca; class Gastropoda; order Neogastropoda; family Buccinidae; genus Babylonia; species Babylonia areolata. The sequence goes on from NC_134876.1 coordinate 83,385,495, forward strand.
AGAGATAGAGAGAGCACACTAGAGTCCTGTGTGCATGTGTTTGTATGTGTAGGGGGACGAGGTGGTGAAGGGTTGTTGTGTAATGCACCCATGTTGACTCGTACCACACTCGCGTCCAGTTCTCTGTTCAATTCTTTATTCATTTTCATACCAAAACTTAAACAAAAACAAACAAACAAAAACTCAGAAAAAAAACCTGAAAGAAAAACAAAATAAGCAAAATTAATAGCAATGAAACAAAAGGGTATACCATGTTCACATGATCATGGCAAATTAAAGGCAATTAAACAATAGCATTTATTACCTAGTCCGCATGATCATGGCAACACAATAGAAAAACAAGAACAACATCTACCATGTCCACATGATCATGGAAAATTAATGGTGATTAAACAAATATTACCATGTCCGCATGATCATGGTAAAACAATAGAAAAACAAGAAACAGCATCAGCCATGTCCACATGATCATGGTGAAATAATAGCAATGAAGCAAAACAATATCTGCCATGTCCACATGATCATGGTGAAATAATATTAATGAAGCAAAACAATATCTGCCATGTCCACATGACCATGGCAAGTTAATAATGATTACACAAAATTACAGATTTATCATCAAAACATACTGTATTACAGAAAGCATACAAAAGGAATTACTTTCAGTTTGAAGGAACTCGCAGCAAATGAGCGAGCAATCAGTGGAAATTTTCCGCAGATAAAATCATAGAATTCTGTGAAGTTCTTCCACAGACAATCATATCAACACATAAAATTAAAGCCATAATCAAGATGTTTCTTGATTATCAAGGGGTTGGTAGCTATATGTTTTCCAAAATAACAAAAATAATATTCATTGTATGGGGCCTTGTGAGCACAATCCCATAATGAGTCCTTAGAACAACAGCAATAAGCAAACACACACGAAAATACCAACACACACCTCAGGAGTAAGATGTTTTCCACAGGCGCTCGTGTCCGCTGCCTGTCAGCTTCACACACACATTCTGCCGGTGAACCTAAGTCACTGGAAACAAGCTGACAATCATCAGCACCTAAAACCACTAGTCCAGATCTCAACATAGCTGGACATTAAGGAACAACCAAGCCATCGGAAACCTGCTATACAATTGTGTATCACTTCGATCTCAGGTCAGCACAATGCTCTCTCTCTCTCTCTCTCTCACACACGCACACACTCAGAAACTTCGTCAGCTACTCTGTCTTTATGCTGACGTTCACTTAGCAAAAAGTCTCATTCCTGGCTAAACTACAGCAAACAATTCAGTTTAAACAGCACACCAAAAAAAGAAATCGAACGTTCAGCATCTTTCAGCATTTTTACAACAAAAGAATACTTTTTTTTTCTGGTTCCAGATGTCAGCTTCATGCTTCAGAACTGTGTTTATACCGGAAGGTCATTGAAATAACCTTGATGCATGAACCCTAGGCCTGGTGTGTATTGCCATACCGAAAATCTTAACGGACACACACCAGCCTATAAACTATCAGTTCTTTTTGAGTTGCAAGAAGTGGTCAACAGCAAAAAAATAATTACATGTAAAGGAAAGAGTCTTCTCTTGAAATGAACGTGCTACATCACTGACTAGAAACCGCTCATAATAAAATGAACATTTAACAATCTTTTATAAATAACATAGCTCTCCCATGATAATTTATGTCACAAGAAAAACAACAACAAAATCATTCTCCGTAAAAGTCTGTATGAGACTTTTGCAAGCAAAGACATTTAATATAGCAGCAAACAATAAAAATGAACAGCACTCTTCAGTAACATCTAATAATTCCTGGCAGGCAAAATTTCCAGTCAGACTTTCTTCTGAATAGTATGCCATAAAAAATATTTTCTTAACAAGAAAACAACAACAACAAAATTCAATCTTCAACCAAACAAGTGGTTTGTAACTTGTTTGTTTTCCGACAGACAACCAAGACCGAATTTATATCAGAAAGAAATCTCACATACCCGTCTCTCCCCTTCCACAAAGCACCTGCTTGCTCTGTGATTTTGTCTCTCCAGCTGTTGGAGCCAAAGTGACCCAGAGCTCCAAGAAGATGCCCAAGGTACTATTTTCATCCTTCCTCAACACACTGTAGTACCCTCAGATTCAGTCCTAACAATATTATTATTCACAAAATAAACAGATAAAAATTTTCTGAAACTCAAACCAGAAGCAAAAATAAATAAATAAATAAATAAACAAATAAAATTAAAGATTCTTACCAACTAGGTCAAGTTAGGTTGGTACACAAGAATAAAGAAAGATATTCCTTCACTTCTAATGGCGGGGAAATTAACAAAGGACGCTTAGAACCCCTCATTAATTGGTTCTAGACATTCCAAGACATTATTCAACTTGGGTCCCCGATAGCTCTGAGGTATAAGCCAAGTGGTCGATGGGAGATAACCTAGCCCTTCCACTCAGTTCAGCACAGTCGGTAACGGACATTGTTGCTGCATATGAGAGGCCAATTCATTGTCCTATCACATAGTGGGTGTGAGCGGTGTGTGTGTGTTGACGTGCACGCGTTTTCTTGCATGTGTGTGAATGTGTGTGTAATGAATGAATTATGCCAGATGTGCTGTGAAATGAAAATTTGTTGTTAAAATCTAACATTATTTGACAGTGAAAAGGGTACAGCAAAGAAGGGAGAAGAGAAAAATTCAAATCATTGGACTCAGCATGGATTTCTTTCTTCTTTTTTTTCTTTAGCACACACACACACACAGAGAGAGAGAGAGAGAGAGATCGACACTGACACTGATATCGTCTATTGTCCATTCAGCAAGTAAACCCTTCAGACCAGGGCTGGAATCTGTCTCAAGGCAAGGCAAGGCAAGGCAAGGCAAGGAGTTTATTTCGTGTGCCCCCTGGGGGCATTGAAACATTACATACGTTCATCATTTACACATATCCAGTGAATACAAAAAGAGTGATGTCAAAAACAAGAAGTAGGCTCATTTTCCTCCGCATTGCTAGCGGAGTAAAGCAGGGCTGCGTCTTTGTACCCACAAGCATGTTCTTCTCACTGTTCATGTATTATGCTTATGGGACATTATCATGGAGCGTTTATCTCGACATCAGATCAGACTGTGAGCTTTTCAGCTTGGCTCGTATACATAAAAACCCCCACATAAAACAAAAAAACGAAGAAAAACAACAACAACAACAACAACAACCAGCCACATACGTATTGAACACTTGCTGCTTGGCGTGTGCGACAGATTAGACATGGTTTTGCAGTGGTTCTGACATGACCACCACCGTGAGAAGACAGAGCTCATGGATGAGAATATCAGCATGCTACTCTCCATCTCCGTCCATGGCTCCACTCTCGAGACGTGTTGACAGCTTCAAATACTTAGGCCCCTTCACATCTTTTGTATTATCTGTTGTATTACTCTTTTTTTCACAACATATTCATCTTTGAAATGGGACTGCTCTTCCCAACGCCATCCCATGTATGTTTCCTTTTTTCTGCGATTGTACGTGGTCCCTATGCCTCATTACAAGAACAGGTGCTACTCTGCATGGATGATTTTCCTTAAGTCGAAATATGTGCTAATTTCTAATCGAGTGCGTGCGTGAGTGCGTACGTGTGTGTGTGTGTGTGTGTGTGTGTGTGTGTGTGTGTGTGTGTGTGTGTGTTACAGTGTCTGCAGCCAGAAGACATACGGGACAGTATTCTGTACATCCTGGATGCCCCGCCACATGTGGAGGTGATATTCTTTCGCTTTTGCTTATATATATATATATATATATATATATATATACACACACACACACACATATATATATACATATATATATATATATATCTATATGTGTGTGTGTGTGTGTGTGTGTGGGTGCGTGTGCGTGTGTGTGTGTGTGTGTGTGTTCAGTATTCTCTCTCCCCCACTCTCTCCCCCCCCCCACTCTCTCTCTATAAATGTTCTTCATTTCCTTTCTTTTTTTTCTTTTCGGTTTCATGACCACCTTTTTCTGTCCTGTAATAATGTCTTTGTGTTAATTCAATTTGGATACATTCGTGCGCACGTGTATGGGTTTTTTTCTGTGCTTGCTAGAGTGTATGTCATTTATATGTTGTAAGTGTGTGCGCGCGCGCCCGCGCGCGCGTGTGTGAGTGTATGTTTGGGTGCCTGTTTTCATGTACGTGCGTGTGGGGCCTTGCGTTAGTGCCAACGTGAGCATTTGTTTTTGTGTAGATCGTGTGTGTGTGTGTGTGTGTGTGTGTGTGTGTGTGTGTGTGTGTGTGTGTGTGATCATCAGTTTTGTGATTTTGTTTCCTGTTGAATGTGCAGATAAACGATGTCCACACGCGTCCCGTAGATCAAGTTTTCTAATCACCTGCACAAAAGGGAAAGCAGACCCGACATGAACCACCGTCACGCCCACCCTTCGCTGGTTATTTGTCCTCGGTTTATCTGAAAGACAGTGTTTCATGTAATGCTGATACTTGTTGTGAAAGTAATTTCTCTCCAGCATCTCCAAACCCCAAACATCGAAACTAGACGATTGAAAAAAACATTTTTGAATAAAGGATACCAACATTGATTTGACACTGAACGCATTAGTGTGCAGCTGATGTTTGTCCATGTGTAAATGTGTGTCGGTATCAGAAAGAAGAAGAAGACGCACAGACAATCCACAATGTAATACAGCATGTAATATATGTGGTATGCTTGAAGTAATATAGTATTTTGGCTTGCATTCACACACAGAAGTTAACAAGAGAGAGAGAGAGAGAGAGAGAGAGAGATATTCTTTTTCAGTTTCAGTTTCAAGGTGTCAGTACTTGCGGACAGATCCACATACACTACACACCATCTGCTGGGAAAGACAGACAGACAGACAGACAGAGAGCAGTCTGCTGCTCTGTTGAGTGATATGTGTTGCATTCATGGCCAAGCACGCCTGCTGGTTGATCGGCGTTGACCGAAACGTAGCTTTTCCCATGACCGTGTCGGATTTGATTTAGGCAGTGGGGAACCTCTACAGCGTTTTTCGACTGTACCTGTTCGTCCTTACTGTGTAGGGCTCGTGCTTGATATAATCTGAGGATAGTTGCAAAGTTGTTATTTTCATTCTGCTGCCCCATCATCAGCACCGTTTCAGTGGCAGTATACTCCCAGGCCGCTCATTCATCCGCCCCCCCCCCCCCCCACCCCCCCCCAGTCTGCAGTCTGCCGCAGTCTTAGCACTGGCTGTCTATACAGAACTGTCCTTGTTAAGTCGCTAGGTGGTGGGGTTGACTTGTGCCTGTTCTGATTCAACATACTTAGGACCACCATCTACTAAGCTCCCAACTGGCGACAATAATCGCTTAGATGCGGAGCCAGACTCAGTGAGCGCTCCCTCCACAGTGGACACAGCCACCACTTACTTCCGCCGACATTCTCCCAACGAATCTGTGACAAGAACTCACCCCAAACATGGAGGTGAACGGGAGTCAAAGCTGAGGTCACATAAGAGCTGTGATGATGGATGAGGGTCATACTGATGATGACGATGCTGCTATGGAGAACCATTTCATGATTGTGATTACGTGACAAGGCTGTACTCCACACTTCCTTTCATTATATATCCCGGCTAACCAAAGCCCTAGTGATGTAGAAACCTGCAGTGATGGTCAAATGATTTGAGCAGAACACGTTAAGACGCATCCATACACTAACATACATACACACACACGTGCGCACGCGCGTGCACGCTCGCGCGCGCGCGCGCACACACACACACACACATAGAAAAACATGCATGCAGACGCAGACTTGCGCGCGCGAATTCACACATACATACAAACACATACACATGCGCATGAAAGTGTATGTTTGCGACATAGGCAGACTGACAATTCTATCTTTTGACATATTTCATTTATTCAGTATTCATCAGGTAGACTTCTCAAAAATGAAAACAAAGAATAAAGTGGCACATGTCAACACATGCATAAAATCAAGGGCATGGGGAAAATTCATTATACAAAACTACAAACAAAAGCATTCTCGCTCATCCAGTGCTTCTTCAACAATTGCAGGAACAAATCAGGTCAGGAGTACATTTATTGCTTGAAGATGCACATTTTGTTGAAGGTGGACGCTCCCTATGTAGGTACATGCAAACTAAAGAAGTTGTTACGAAAAAAACAAGTAGAAAAGAAAGAGCAGCAGTCTAACAATGACACTGAAAATGAATCATCTGTTCGTGCTTGGTTTATCTAACAATCATAATGGGCTTCAAAGAAATGCTCTGAAACCTGTATGGCAGACAAATGAACAAAATGCAGCTTTGTTTCCTGTTGACAAACGAATCTGAAGTACACTGCAACCGCTACTAAGATTTTTTTTTTTTTTTTCGACTTAACAAACGAACACATATTTGTAATGCTTGAGATAGACCTGCGTTCGTTTCTTTGTGAAGATGCCCGTTCTTATTTCAAGTTACTATCAAGGATTATGCAGTATCACGGATCTGCTCTCGGCTTTCCTGCTCAACGAAAACGAACAGTATTTTTCTATAGCATCTTCGTTGTCTTTCCAACACACTGTTTAAAGGCAGCCTGATTCATTCTGCACAAGAGACAGAGAGAGAGAGAGAGAGAGAGAGAGAGAGAGAGAGAGAGAGAGAGAGAGAAAGAAGCGACTGTTTTTTTTCTTCTCTCCTTCATTGTTGATTTCTGTTGGTTCCAGGATCTAAATTCTGTCCTTGGAGTTAGAAAACTTGGTCTGTTGCCCGCATGTGGACATCATTTATCTGGAGAAAAAAAACACACACAAATAAACAAAAAACAAAAATAGACAGAAGACAATGCAGCGAATAACACAGTCAATCAGTCTGTCCGTCACACACACACACACACACACACACACACACACACACACACACACACACACACACACACACACACACACACACACGCACGCACGCACGCACGCACACACACATTTTTTCTATATATACGCACATGCACAATTACCTTATAGACAAAAAAGCAAAACGATTTAACCTTTTAAAAATGGATACGCCTTCAGCCGAAGGAAAGAAAATAGAAAGAAGTGATGATGATAGTAGTAACAAGAGAAATTAAACCGAGAACAAAACAAAGACAGAAGAGGATGGAGAGCGTGGGAGAAATGGAGACAACGACAGATAAAGCGGGGAAACCCCCCCCAAAAAAAACATCACCTCCACATGTGGCGGGGCATCCAGGATGTACAGAATGCTGTCCCGTATGTCTTCTGGCTGCAGACACTGTAACACACACACACACACACACACACACACACACACACACACACACACACAGACACACACACAGACACACACACACAGACACACACACACACACACACAACACACACACACACACACACACACACACACACGAACTGTTACAAGAAACAAACTAACCAGCACATTACCACACGGGTAAATACTATCTACAAAAATCTTATTTTCTGGCGAAGCATCATTTCATAAATAACTTACTCGTCTACACAGCATGTCTCTACAATTTTGAGAGTGGCGCTGTTTGTTTCCGTTTTAAATTGTTTCAGTGAGGTGTCAAAGCGCGGGGACTGATTAATACATGTTACAGCACATCTGCTGTTGAAAAAAACTCAGATGCCTGAACTTCGCATAAACCAAACGCACTTGTTAAGCCTCGAAAGCTACCCCAGGTTTGCGTAAAATACTGACATAAAATGAAATAGAACAATTAGATAAAACAAACAAAAAAATACTATTTTCGAGTAAGTTCTTTGGAAAAAACAACAACAACGTATTTTAGTATAAATATACGTTAACCCCTCACTTGTCCATAATGTGTGCTAAAATCGGATCACAGCCATAGCTGAGCCCAAGAAAGAAACATTCTTTTGGAGAAAAAAAAAATCCTGGTCTGTTTAAATACCATTCACTTGACATCGGCATACAGCAATAGCACGATAATAAACGCTCCAATATGATTTAGCATGTGAACCAAGGCTGTCGTAGTTCTTAATCTTAAAAGACAGCACACTGAACTACTGTTTAGCCAGTTGCGTTTTTTTATGTCAATATGCTAATCATTTTCAGCTCCAATTAAAAGAGGAAGAAACATTCGGCACTTGAGATGGGGTTTTTTATGTCAATATGCAAATCATTTTCAGCTCAAATTAAAAGAGGAAGAAACATTCGGCACTTGAGAAACAAAAATCGTTAGTATTCGTTGACAATATTTGAAATGAACATTTTGTACGCCTTTAATTCATATTCTGCCGCCAGTTGGCACAGTCGTGTGTCTGCATGATCATATTCTCTATTCATGCTGGATTGTCGGACATAAGGCCAAAAGGGGGAGAAGTCCATGACTCGTTCCCAGACGTTGCGACAAAGGAATAGTTATGTAACCGCTACATAGATAAATGAATGAATGAATTAATTAATTAATTAAAAAAAGGTGAATAATTAATAAATAGATAAATGAATAAACGCCCCTTTTGCCCGACAACAAGCAACCAAATATGAGTATTACTGTTGTCCACAGTGGAAAAATAGAAAGAAAGAAACCAACACCTAGAAATCGGATCATAGCAAGAAGTTTACTAGAGCCCAAACATGGTCCAACAAACAGACAGACAAACAGACAGACAGAGAGATTTTCTGTTTCTGTCTCCTTCCAAGAGAGAAGTGGACCATTTGATCCTAGTGTACGAGTGCATCTGTCCTGAGGAAGGAGGGGCAGAATGCCACCCACCCCCTTAAACACACACACAAACACACACACACATATATATACACACACACACTGACCTTCATGGAGGAATACACAGCCTTAGCGTGCTCCTCGTTGAAATGACGCTTCACAAACTCCGTTTCCACAAAACCAGGACACACTTGCTGCCATCACATCAAACATAATGACATAATGGGTATGTGATTGAAACTCTATAGAGAAATGGAGAAACTACACACAAACACAGACACACACACGCACACACACGCGCGCGCGCACACATAGATAGATAGATATAGATGTACATATATTCATTTCATAGCATGCCTCTGTGTGTGTGAATCTCTCTACAACTGAATGTAGGAAAATAAACAATACGCCGGCATCAGGTCTACAATAATTTCGACCACCTTTTATTTATCCTCCAATAGCGGATAGTCCCTGGATGTTGCCAGACTCACCGACACCCTGATTTTCGATTTCATTTCCCGCAGCTCATTTCGTAGTCCCTCTCTGATGGCGGTGACGGCAAACTTGGTTGCCACGTAGCAGTGAGCTCCCTTGCTGTTCACAGTTCGAATTCCTGACATGCTGAAATTGATTAACGCAACACAGTTCTTGGTCATGTGTGCTATTGATCAACTCTTTACGTTCTCATGCTATCAAATATCAGAATCGTTGTACACCTTTTATAGTTTATTTGAATCTCACTCAATAACTTCTGATTCGTTTTTATAGCTGATCTGCAGAACAACTTTGTCATTGTCACCGTAAAACCAACGAACTGACTGACTATGATACTGAATAATTACAAAATCACATTATTTCATAACTTTTCAAGCATTAGGATTTAGTTAGCTTCCCAAGATTCGGTTACTTCTGATCTGCCCTTTCTATTCTTCAAATACTTTAAGCATGTACTTCTGCATCACTTTCAGTTTAACCCAATACCACTTTTACTGCTTGCCTACATCCATACAAATTAGATGCAGATATATTTTCTTGTTTAGTAGCAAAATATCAGCAGTATTAAAAAATCCTGGGCAATAGCACATAGGTTAAAACATTATACTCTCCATCCTCGGTTCGAACCCGGTTCAGCTGGGAGCGTGGGTGATTGGGGGTGGAAATAATTTTTCTCCGATCTGGCATGTCAAAATATGGGCTGACCTGTCGCTACCCCTTCATGTGTTAACAGATTCAGAAGATCCAAAAAGCACGTCAAAGATCCCACAATTTATCACAGCAGTCGATGTGTAATGAAAACACTTTTTAGAATTAGGTTTCAAAAGGATGCAATACCCCAAACCGCCTAAAAGATGTGGTAAGATGGTCGTACACGTAAAACTTCACTCCTGCACGCTGCAGCCCACGAAGGCAGAATGGAAGAAAGAAAGAAAAAGAAGCTGTATTTGAAAGTCAGAGCTACTTACTTCTGGTGTATATTCATCTATCTTACATCAGTCAAAGTAGCTTTTTGGAAACCAAGTAATAAAACTTGATATGAACCACCCATATCAGTAGCACGTCGAGTAACCTAATACACGAACACGTTGTTGTTTTAGCTTCAACAATAATTTACCTGTTGACGAGGATGATGTGACCATCGTCAATGTTCTTTTCCTGCATCAGCTTGAATGACTCCTTCGTCACCATCATCAGTCCTTGGACGTTCACCTGCGAAAGGTCATGATCAAGTCAAGGTCAAGTTTATTTTTCATCCTGTATAATAGGTTCTTCTTTTAACCAAATGTAATAGTATTGGTCAAATATGGTTTCAGTTAAAAAGACCCTTTCCGCCTTTCAGTACACGGAGACACACATACCCGGGGACAGGTACATACTACAGTGACGTAACAGGATGAAGATACTTTTCGTGATTATCTTTTAAGACAAAGTTCGATCATAAAATTGGAAATATGCAGCAACATCCCAAAGGCTGAAAAAATCATTCAGTATGACGAGAGTGGACAACCACAGACTCGCCTAATGAACAAATCTTGCACTGCGAATTTCACAGTATAGGCAGAAATTGTCCATCCCACGAACTAGCTACAGCACCAACCACAGAAGCGGTCTATGCTTGTCCTTCATATCACCGCTAATGGAATTTTGTCTTCCTAGTTCAAACGCCAGACCTACTGGATACCAGTTAACGTCAATGTCAGCAGCAATCAGAGAGAGCAGAGCTGCCGACTGCGAATTACAGCCCCTGTCAGTAGATACAGTGCATCGAACCTGTCGACGACACGAAATGTTACCAGGTGGGCTTAACTGTTTTATCTGACATCCCTGAAACTCTTTAACTCTCTCCATACGAACGGCGAAAGAGACGACGTTAACAGCGTTTCATCCCAATTACCATCATCAAAATATTGCAAGCGGAACGCTCTTATACTGAAGAGGTGAATGTTGACAAAGAATACCACAATTCTGACGACGGAAGCTAAAGGTTGGGTCATTCAGACACCCACTGGACATCCGAGGGGTCTGTGTAGAGGAGAAGAGAGGACTGGCCGTACTGAGTGAGTTAACAACAGAGCTCGAGAAGAACAAGCATGCTGGAGACACGGGAGCACCTTTGGAACACGGACTTTGCTGCTACCACCCTTGGGAAGTGTCATTCCCATTGGACTTCATCCTCTGCAACATCTGCAGCCGACTATGTGCCTCAAGGACAGGTCTCCATTTCCATATGAAAACCAACTCTGGTATACGATCTGCCTCCCACTGATATGTCGAAACGTTGGGCGACACTATCATCATTGTCCAATGCTACTTTCTTTGTGGTTATCGTTCAAAACTGTGGAAAAAACTACATCTGTGTTTTTTTGTTTTTTTAAATTACGTTTTCTCTTTTGTGTCAGCCTATTCTATCATCATTGCATTTTATGCTCAGTCGTCAGTGTTTTTATACTGTTCTTCTATACTTCTACTGCATTAATTCCCATCGACTTTGTGGAATGTGTGATAATGTATACAGCATTCCCCACCAAAGGATCTTTGCCATTGTGTGTTAAATGTGTTGCTGTGATAACTCTTTGGTAGCAAGTAGAACAGTTTGCCTGCGATATGGGATTTTCTTTCGTGCTGATTTTCTCAATAATAGATGTTGATCCATGTTTCAGTTGATAAAATCATAGGGTATATAATTAAATTCAATTCATCGATGATAGACACAGTAAAGCGTAAAGACAGAGTAAAAATGAAAACAACAACAAGAAGAACAACCAACACACAGTATGCATGGTTGAAAAGACAGATGCTTTACACGCGAATGGTCAATGTTAGTCAATACAGTTATCTGGAGGAAAACAGGGGGATTTAAGCTGACAGATACAGAAATTAGTTTGTTTTATAGTTGTTTTTATATGAGCTGTTCTCACGTCAAACATGTGTTTCCACTGAGCAGGATCGCCAGTGAGGAGCGGTGCATCATGGGCCAGACCAGCGTTGTTGATGCAGACATCCACACGGCCCAGACTGCTGTGCTGACGTATCATCTGGAACATGGCCGTCACTTCCTCCTCCTTGGACACATCACACTTCACTGCCGTCACACTGCCCGGATGTTCGCTCAGCTCCTCGGCAAGTTTCTGTGATAAGATAATAGGTGAGGTGGTCAGGGTACGGATACGCTAAGGCCTCTAATGAAGGGGCGTGCGAACAGTTCATGATATATGCAACGTAAAGTGGGAAGAACATGTATGATAATTAAACCGAAAACAAAACAATGCATTGAATAGGAGTAACAGAACAATGCATGAAGTAGCTATTTCTTTAAACTTAAAAGCCTTGTACACGTACAAAGAGATAACGTACAATTGTGACATTACTCGACAACAAAAAACTCAAACACACAGGGCTGCTTGTGAACAGTAGTTCCCATGAATCTTTCTTTGGCATTGATAAGTGTTTCACAACAAAGGACAAAATGTACTTCATCTTCATTTGATTTCTTGCATAACAGACACGATAAGTCAGATTCTTTAAATATTTTCTACCTGGAATGATGAACAGCCAAGTTAAGTTATTTCGAGTCTACAACTTATTATAATCCACCTGATATGTGTCAATATTTAACAACAGATGATTCAAATCATGATCATTTGAAAATGATCAATAAAGACTAAACCTTTCACTCGCATTAGTATGCTGATTCCAAGTTTGCCATCTGCAAAAATAGGCTTTGACGAAAAGTGTATATAAAACTTTAAAAAAAACCAACACCTTGATTTAACCAAGCATGTCCAAATTTATTTTCAAACAAAGGTTCACGTTTGAAACACGACTTTTTCTTTCACTAGTATCCAAGTGGCACATCATTTTGTACGCTCTGTATGGTGGTCTATGTTTTTCCATCTGTAATAATTTTAACCAGTACCACATAGAACAGACAGCAGAAATCACCTATATTGGATAACGATTAGTTTCACCATATACCAAATCATAAGGTGTCCTATCTCCTCTCAGAAACATTTTAAAGCAAACAAATGGACAGACTCACAATGGACTGTTGCTTTATCTGATCCCCAAAATTACAACTCATGCTGACAACTATGTTGCTCATGTGAATCAAAAGGCTTGAAAAAGCTTAAAGGAATTATCATTAAGTGAATACAATTTCTGTATAATACATAGCAAGGTATTCTTAGTTTTACTAGCAATAACTTAACATGCGACAAATGGAGAAATATATTCCCAAATATTCATAAACATTAACCACAGGTATTGGAACGCCATTATATACCCACTTTCCCCTTGTTGTAAAGTATCAACCATTTCAAAATACTATAATACTATGAGGTGGGGGAGGGGTGAAGGGGGGAGGAGGTGGGGGTAGAGTGGTCCTGGTTTCTAGTTCTATTCTCAAGTACATTTCAACCCACTTGCCCACTCCCATCCCCTGTGCACAATATCACACACACACACACACACACACACACACACACACACACACACACACACACACACACACACACACACACACACACACACACACACACACACTTACGCCCTCAAACACACATAAGCACGCGGAAAGAGAGAGAGACAGACAGACAGACAGAAAAAGAGAAAACAACGAAAAGAAAAAGAAACAAGAACAAGCAAACCTAACGAAAAAAAACCCCTCAACATCGATTGTTGATGTTCCACAGATTTCTTCTTTGTATTTTGCTTTTGAACTTAAGCCAAGGAAAACAAATAAAAGTATATATTTTTTAAAGTGTTTCAATGCATACTTTTACACATTAAAAGGAAAGTGTAATAACAAATGCGTATGTCGCCTTTGGCACGTTTCTGGTGAGCAAACCCAGTAAGACAAGCCGAAAGAAACACACACAAGAAGTCCACACGAGCCGGAAGGTTAACATGTAAGCGCGGATTTCTTTCGTTATGACCTACTCACCTGGATAGCCGCGATGTTACGAGCACAAGCCACCACCTTCATCCCTCGTTCCACCAACGCCTTGGTCACACTGTACCCAATGCCTGCAGAGGCCCCTGTAACCAAGGCAACACGTCCTCGCCAGCGCTCCATGCGTTTAGTCTATAAATTTTCAGCAGCTAAAAACAATGGACTGTGTGCTTGAGTTGCAGTGGTTGGTGTCATACGCTATTGGCAAGTGACAGACAGTTGCTGAGCTTGTAATGTTCTACTGCTGATAAGGCTTATCACCTACCTGCATGCTGACAGACTTTTGCGATCATGGTGGTCACAAGGGTTGACAAGTAGGGTTAAGAAAACATTTCCATTCACCCATTACTCCAAGACTCCCAGATAAATATCTTTTCTGAAGATGTTTCTTGCTTTTGTCAATATCTGTATTTAGTCCTAATTAATCTATTTGGACTTCGCAGATGATTCTATATAAGAGAAAGAATAAAAAAAAAAAAAAAAAGACAGGGAGAAAAAAAAGGAAGAGACAGACACAGAGAGAGACAGAGACAGAGAGATCTAATTCACATTTTTCATATGCATAAATATGAAGGAACCGTGTAACAAAATTTTCTGCCAAGCATCAGCGTTCCAAGTATTATCAGTAATATTTATCTAGAATAAGTGAATTTGTCATTATTTACAGTGCTTTGAGTAGACTTTGACAAATGGCCAAAAAGAATAATCGGCAATTGCCCAGAACAGACACATTTCACCATTCATATGGGAATAACCTTTAATACAGCATGGATTCTTTCGCGTTTTTACCTTATTATCAACTCCCTTGACTTGTATGTGTGCGAGCGCGCGCGTGTGTGTGTTTATGTGTGTATGTGTTTCCGCGTGCGTACACATATATGTGTGTTTGTGTGCATGTGATTGTGTATGTGTGCTGTGTCATGCACACACATAGGTGCACTTGTGTGACGACTCAAACAAAGTAGAACTTAATCAAGTGACAGATGTCGTTCACACACACACACACACACACACACACACACACACACACACACACACACATATATATATATATATATATATATATATATATATATTCAGGCACACATGTACACACCCACAGAGGCAGAGAGAAACATAGGGAGAGAGAGACAGACAAAAAGACACATGCAAGTATACATATCAAAATTAAAATCAAATGGCAGACACACATAGACAGACAGACAGATAGATAGATTAGATATATAGATAGATTAGAGAGAGAAAGAGAGAGAGAGTCGGAGAGAGACAGAGGGACAGAGACACACAGAGATCTATTTCATATGCCTGTACATGCATGGTCCATGTAACACCATTTTCCGCCGAGCATGAGTCCACATATCGGTCTCACTGTCTTGACCCCGCTTATCACCTCACACAGCCACATTTATAACCAAGCTCCTCATCAAGGTCAGGCGGAAAGCCCGTATCAGCGCCAGCCAAAACACAAACTCGTCAAAGTTAGCCTGTGTAGGATCTATCATCAATCATTGGAACTCAAGAACAAAGCTGATAGTTGTTTTTTAAGCTTTCCATCTTTAAAAAAAAAAAAAAAAAAAAAAAAAAAAAAATGGAGCGCTGGCGAGGGCGTGTTGCCTTGGTTACAGGGGCCTCTGCAGGCATTGGGTACAGTGTGACCAAGGCGTTGGTGGAACGAGGGATGAAGGTGGTGGCTTGTGCTCGTAACATCGAGGCTATCCAGGTGAGTGCATTACAAGCACAAAAAAAGGTATTGTTATGCCTAAAATTATAGGTCCTATGAAAATTTGAATACAGATTACTCAGTTACAAAACTGAGCGCAGTTGATATCCAAGATGACCAGTGAACTTATTCTTTAAAGGGAAAACCAAAAGATTAAAGGTCCCTTTGCCTTTCATGGCCACTGGGACACTGAATTCATATCCAATGTGTCAAGGGCAGGGCCCAATCCTCAACATTCACTGTATTGACCTTTCCTCAGATAGAGTCAGGTATCCAGTCACATGTGGGTGGAGTGAGGAAAATCGGAGTAAAGTGCATTTCCCAATGCCATGGCAAAAATGGGGCCTCGAACCCTGATCATTGGTGAACACTGGCCTAGAGGCAACGCGTCCGCCTAGGAAGCGAGAGAATCTGAGCGCGCTGGTTCGAATCACGGCTCAGCTACCGATATTTTCTCCCCCTCCACTAGATTTTGAGTGGTGGTCTGGACGCTAGTCATTCGGATGAGACGATAAACCGAGGTCCCGTGTGCAGCATGCACTTAGCGCACGTAAAAGAACCCACGACAACAAAAGGGTTGTTCCTGGCAAAATTCTGTAGAAAAATCCACTTCAATAGGAAAAACAAATAAAACTGCACACAGGAGAAAATGCAAAAAAAAAAAAAAAAAAAGGGTGGCACTCTCAGTGTAGCGACGCGCTCTCCCTGGGGAGAGCAGCCCGAATTTCACACAGAGAAATCTGTTGTGATAAAAAGAGAAATACAAATACAAAAACAAGAAAGTCCAACGTCTAACCGACCGTTTTTGCCACGGCGTCTCCAACTTCAGCCACACATGCTTGATATGTATCAAAGTTGACAGAGGAGGGGAAGAGTCCACGGGTGTAAACTTACAGTTCAGAAGTTCCTGGATCAAACTCAAGCAAGGACTGTACCAAGTCTTTATTTCTTATTTTTTGTTTTGTTCATTTTTATTTGTTTCGTTTTGTTCTGTTTATATCCGCTACAACTACTATCATAAGCTCTCTCTCTCTCTCTGTCTGTCTGTCTCTGTCCCTCTGTCTCTTTGTCTGTCTTTCTGTTTCTGTCGCTCTGTCTCTGTCTCCACTCTCTCTCTCTCCATCTCTGTCTCCTTTCTCTTCCTCTGTCTGTGAGGACAGGAGAGGGAAATGGCGTTCTTACATTAACGAGCGGATCAACAGTCGTCACCACTGTTTTTTTTTCTGAAAAAAAGAAGAAACAATACAGTAAATTCACAAATGACATTGATAGTACTTATCAATTGACAGGCTAGCCCCGAAAATTGAGTATGGCCGCCTTCATGACGGGTAAAAACGGTCATACACGTAAAAGCCCACTCGTGTACATACGAGTGAACGTGGGAATTGCTGCCCATGAATGAATGAAGAAGAAGAAGAAGAGACAGGCTGGAATTTATTAAGAGAAAAATCAGAAATCAGCACTACAGTGTTCCCCTATCCTCCTGTTGCCCCCCACCCCCCACCCCTCCCCCCCATCCCCCAAAACCCCTGCCCCCCAACCCTCTTCCGACCCCCTCCTTCCCCGCACACACGTCACATGTGCCACTGTCTGATTGCAGAAATTAGGGGAGGAGCTGAGCGAACATCCGGGCAGTGTGACGGCGGTGAAGTGTGACGTGTCCAAGGAGGAGGAAGTGACGGCCATGTTCCAGATGATACGTCAGCACAGCAGTCTGGGCCGTGTGGATGTCTGCATCAACAATGCTGGTCTGGCCCATGATGCACCGCTCCTCACTGGCGATCCTGCAAAGTGGAAACACATGTTTGACGTGAGAAATAATCCAGTATCAGATTTGCCTTTTGGTTTTTGTGCCTTTGTGTCAGTTTTCTTTTCTGATTCTGTATCTGCCTTGCACGTTAAATCTGTTCACTAGATCCCCTTACATTTGTATTGTTTGACTGATAGGTTCAGAGCTGCCAACCTTTCCCATACTTGATGGTTTTTTAAATACTAATCAGACCACTGTTTCGAATTCATAATCAAATTCAACGGGATTTTTTTTAATAAAAGGAAAAAAAAATGAACACAGTGTAAATTTCATCGTCTACATTGTGTTTTTTATGTGCTTAGAGTTGACTTCATCAAGATTTTGCACCTTATAAATATTATTATTATAAGTAATAGTATTTTTATGTATTCTTTTTTTCTAATTTTATTTATTTAGTTGTTTTAAAATTTTATTTATTTATTCATTTATTCATTTTTCTCAAGGCCTGACTAAGCGCGTTGGGTTACGCTGCTGGTCAGACATCTGCTTAGCAGATGTGGTGTAGTGTATATGGATTTGACCAAACGCAGTGACGCCTCCTTGAGCTACTGATACTGATACTGATACTGTGCTCTGTTCACGTGTATGTGCTGCCGTTGTCCTTTTTCTGTCAGAGTTGACAAATACCTTATTGTCAGGGGTAGTGTGGTCTATCATCAATATCATCTCATGAGGGAAGGACACCCAGACCCTAAACCCATCAGAATAACTGTTCTTCCTTTCATCATCATCATCAGACTGATAAGAATAATAATAATAATAATAAGAAGAAGAATGATGATGATGATACTGCTACTGCCACTACTACTAAATGATAATAATAATAATAATAATGATTATGATAATAATAACAATGACAATAATAATGATAATAAGAAAAAGAATGGTAAACGTTTTTGTTTTTTTGTTTGTTTTGTTTTGTTTTGTTTTTGTTTTTGTTTTTTTCTTTTTTGTATATTTGATTGTTTGTTTGTTTTGGTTTTAGATAAATATGACACTTAATTTTGTACGGAAACAAAACAAAGGCCTTTCACACCCGACCTTCACACGGAGGCACAACTCTGAATCAAAGGGTGAAAGACAATAACCGATAGATATATGGAGATAGAAAGCTACAGACACTATGAACAGAAAGAGGTAGGGGGTGGGGTGAGGGTGAGCTGTTTTGGAAAGAGGCAGGTTTTAAGGCTGAGAGCTGTCATGACTGGACGAATGAATGTAGCTGAAAGAACGGCGTTGACATGTGAAACAAGCAGCTACAGTTCACAGTGGATTTACAGGTGAACGTCCTTGGCCTGCTTATGGTCACCAGGGAAGCGTTCAAACTGATGAAAGAAAACGACATTGATGATGGTCATATCATCCTCCTTAACAGGTGAGACATACATACAGACAGACAGACAGACAGACAGTCAGAGATATATATATATATACAGAGACAGAGACACATACAGAGACAATGCATACTAAAAACAACATTTGTGATATCTTGATCACACAAAAAGAAAGAAATAGAGTGAGCTTACCACAGAAAACATAAAGATAGCCTTTTCTGCTGGAATGCCATGGCATTCAATTGAAATCTCTCTCTCATACACACACACACACACACACACACACATATATATATATATATATATATATATATATATTATAGAGAGAGAGAAAGAGAGAGAGAGATACATACATATATATATCTATATATATACATATATATATATATGTGTGTGTGTGTGTGTGTAATACAGTTTTTGGAAAGCCTTTAACGGGTAAAAAGCTTTCCATCAGAAAGATTAGCAAACGCTCTCTGAATATTTTTTTCCTGCTTCGAAGAATAAAGGGTAGGAACTGTTTTTCGAGAAAAAAAAAAAAAAAAAAAAAAAAACCCTGCTGATTGCCTCCCTTAGACTTTTGACGACAAAATAGAAACGAAACGAACCAAAGCAAAAGAGAGAAAGAAAGAAAAAGAACAGTAGAATTTTGGCCCAAGTAGCTGCAGTTATTGTCGATTAACAGTCGTACTATTCTGTGTTCCAGCATGTCCGGTATCCGGATGATGAAAAGCAAAGGGTTACACTGCTACGGCGCAAGTAAGTTTGCTGTCAGTGCCGTGAGAGAGGGACTCCGGAACGAGCTTCGAGAGATGAAATCCCAAATCAGGGTTTCCGTAAGTATAATTTATGTGATTAACGAAGCAAACAAAACGTGTAGCATAATGTGATAACATTTGGCCAGAAAGAGAACCGAAGGAGGAGTCTGAATAAGAAGATACAGTCTCGCAAAATGCGTAGTTATAAATTACTACAACTACAACAGCAACTACTAGTACTTATATTGCTACTAGTACTACTAGTACTACTACTACTACTACTACTACTGCTGCTGCTGCTGCTGCTGCTGCTGCTGCCGCTACTGCTGCTGCTCCAACTACTACTACTACTGCTGCTGCTGTTGTTGCTGCTGCTGCTGCGACTACTGTTACCACTGCTGTTATTTCTACTGCTGTTGGCGATATGGTAAATGGTGATGGCAAAGAGGGTGATGGTAAAATGATCAAGAAACAAAACCATGTGGATTCTTTTTCAGACAAGACATATTCTTGGGTTTTAAGTCGACATGCAACATAGAATTTGAACAGAGACATGAACGTATTTTTAAGACGTCTCTCACTTAAGATGTAGAGACAGATATACAGGCAGACAGACAGATAGATAAAGGGGAAAAATGAATTTGTGATCTTACCTCTACGCTTATATCTGGAATGTTCTGATTATCTAAAAAAAAAAATTTTTTTTAATGAACTTGTTAACAAAAACAACAACATACTATGCCCGCTTTCTTTCATATTGTGCAACAGCTGTTTGAAATCAGTTACCCTATGATCTGCATCACACACTCACACACACACACACACACACACACACACACACACACACACACACGTAAATGCAGAGGGAGAGAGAGAGGGAGTTGGGGGTGGGGGGGGATAACAACAAACAGACTGAGCACACACACACACACACACACACACACACACACACACACGTAAATACAAAGGGGGAGAGAGAGGGAGTTGGGGGTGGGGGGAATAACAACAAACAGACTGAGAAACTGAAACCCCTTCCTTAATTTTCAAACCCTTTTAAAATTTAATGTAAGATGTGCCAAACAGCGATATCAGCCTTTATCTGTCGCTGCTTGACTTTGTTGTCTTGGGTTGTGTGTCGCTTCATTGCGCTATTGTGATAGTGTTTGAAGGCAGGATAACTTTGTAACTTGTTTGACTTTCTTTATGAATTTGATTTGTGGTTTGCTGTACATGCGTATATGGATTTGTCCGAACGCAGTGTCGCCACCTTGAGCTACTGAAACTGAAACTACATATATATGCTCATGAATGTGTATATTTATGAATGTTTCACGTGTGATTATATTTATTACATTCATAATCAAAAGGCCATGCACCCCCATATTGTTTTGGACATGGCACTATTACTATTATTCACTGCGAAACAAAATGGAAAAACAGTTAGGGAAGAGAATGCTGCCTACAAAGTCACAACCTCCAGCCTAACGATGGAAGTTGAAGCTGTGACACATGCCCTCCAGTGGCTATCGTCCATCCATACGCCCGGAAACCAACATGCCATGATTCTAACCGACTCAATGAACCTCATACAGAAAATTGAAAACGGAATGGGAAGCCCAGAGTGGCATAAGGCAATGCGCAACTTTCAGATTAAAAAACTCACATGGTCATACTGCCCGGGACATGCAGGTGTTAAGGGAAATGAGCGAGCTGACAGACTTGCTGGTAACGCAACACCAACGAGCGGCCTACATCTAGGAAAATCGGAAATCCTCAGAAAAGTCAAAGAATATCAAAAAGAACAGGTACAAGGCCATCACACCATCGATCGCCTCAAAGAAATAAACGCAGAGAGATGGAGTGGCCGTAAGTCTAACATGAAAGGTAGAGCACGATGCTTTGCAAATCAAACAAATATCGGCATCATTTCCAAACCAACATTGCGCAAATTTCTTCAAAACGGAACAGAGTCTCCGTCGGCTTTTCCAAATACAATAGACTGAGCAACACACTAGACTCCACGTTCTTGGCATCAGAGATCTTTTCCCATCCCTCTTGCGGCAAATCAGTGGCAGCCTCTGTGCGTGTGTGTATGTGTGTGTTTGTGTGCATGTGTGGGTCTGTTTTTTTGAGTGCGTTTGTGCATGCGCGAGAGTGTAAGTGTACACAAGTGTCAGTAGAGTTCTGTGCACGTGCGTGCGTGTGTGTGTGTGTGTGTGTGTGTGTGTGTGTGTGTGTGTGTGTGAGGGGGAGGTGGGGGTGCGGGGGGAGGTGGGGTAGAGGATGAGGTATGTGAGTGTATGCATGCCTACACTGTGGGAGCAACAGGATATTGGAATGTATATATATATATATATATATATATATATCTTTGTATATATGTGTGTGGAGATATGGGCATATGTGTGTGTGCTTGTACAAGTGTTCATCTGTGTGTGTGTGTGTGTGTGTGTGTGTGTGTGTGTGTGTGTGTGTGTGTGCCGTGGAAGCTGTGATACGTAGACTAGAAATGAGTGTGTGGAGGAGGGGGGTAGAGGAGGTGCAGGGTAATGTGTGTGGTGTGTGTGTGTGTGTGTGTGTGTGTGTTGGAGCTCATGTACGTTTATATGTATTTGACTGTGCTTTCATATCTGTGAAACTGCATTTCGGTGCATATCTGTTATGCATGTGTGGGTGTATATGTGAATGTGTGTCTTCATGTTTTACATCTATTTGCTTATTTATCATCATTGTTATCTTATTTATTTATTTTTTTACATTATATTTATTATTTATTTATTTACTTGTGTAAGCTTATCTATTATTTATTCACCTTTTTTTTCTTCAGCGTATATGGATTTGTCGGAACGCAGTGACGCCTCCTTGAGCTACTGAAACTGAAACTGAAACTTATTATGGTTATAATTTGATGATGATGATGATGATGATGGCAAAAACAATGTTTCTTTTTCTTGTTTTCGTTATTGTTGTCGTTTTTGTTGCTGTTGTTGTTGTTGTTGTTGCTGTTGTTGTTGTTCTTCTTCTTCTTCTTTTCCTTCTGTCTATGTGCGAGTGTAGGTGCACAAATACATGTATATGTCCTATCCGTTTTGATGTAGATAAGCAAGGACAGACTGGAAGAATAGGCCATACCTAAAATCTTAACCCCTGAATAATAACGTTCTGAGGTTCTTTTTACCATTATGATACAATGATGATGATGATGATGACTGTTATCATCATCATCGCTGCATGCCGATTTTTTTTCTGTGGTGACAGCAAGTGTGTCCAGGTCTTGTGGAAACTGAGTTCTTGTATCGTCAATCAAACAAAGAGAGCGCTTCGTCTGTCTACTCTTCCATAAAGGTCAGTGCCGTAAAATTCTCTTTGCACGTTTTGATCACAAAATTGGTTTCATCCTCTGATGCTGGAAGAATCTGAACTGTTCATATCAAGTTTTATTAAGTTTGATCAGTAACACATTTTATGATGATCATGAAGAGTTCATAGAAACCTCTCTTGCACTTCTTTCTTATTATCCCCTTGCTCCAAAGGTTCTGTCTTCAAATACGTGGATGGTTATGATTACTATATACACAATTGTGTGTGTGTGTGTGTGTGTGTGTGTGTGTGTGTGTGTGTGTGTGTGTGTGTGTGCGTGCGTGTGTGTGTGTGTGTGTGTGTTTTGTGTGTGTGTGTGTGTGTTGTGGGAACTGGAGGGAGTGTGTGTCTCAGAGTGTGTGTGTGTGTGTGTGTGTGTGGAGGAGGTGGGTGTATGTGTGTTTCTGGATTGTGTGAGTTATGTGTGAGTGTGGGTGCACAAATACATGTATGTGTCCAATTGGTTTGTTGGATTGACGTATGTGTGTGCATGTTTGTGAGACGCACATATCTATCATGCCATTAATGCTTCTCTGTGTGTGTGTGTGTGTGTGTGTGTGTGTGTGTGTGTGTGTGTGTGTGTGTTACAGTGTCTGCAGCCAGAAGACATACGGGACAGCATTCTGTACATCCTGGATGCCCCGCCACATGTGGAGGTGAAGTTTTTGGGTTTTTTTTCTACATTCGTTTAGTTATCCTTTTTCGTCTCTTGCTCGCTCATCGCTCATTCAATTCATTCATTCATCCAGCCATCTCATTCATTCATTCATTGTGCTAGGCTCTCCGTTCTTTCATACTTCATCTTATTTATACTTCTTTTTTTTTTTTTTCTTCTTCTTCTTCTTCTTTTTTAGCTCTCTTGTTCTAAATTTCAATCGTTTCTTCTTTCCTTTATGCATTCATCCATTGGAAGCCCCCAACTCACCACATTTTCCCATGTTTGTGAGTCCTTTCATTTTCGTTTGGTGTTTTAACAGCCGATTTAACAGCTTGTTTGACTGTTGGGTGATTGGCTCAGTTTTTGCTTATCTGCTAAAATGATTACTGTACTGCTTTACTGATGTACCGTGTGATTTATTTTTGGTTCACGACTTGATTGACGAGTTAAATTTGCTGCATATTCACAAATATAGCCAACAGAGTATTTGCACCCACCATGACAGTTTACATTTTGAATTTTGAACTAGACAATTTAACACACACACACACACACACACACACACACACACACACACACACACACACACACACGCACACACGCATGCATCGCATGGCAGCAACAGCAAAATAAAAACAAAAAAATAAATAAACAGCACAGAAAATACACAATTCTCCACAAAGTAACATAGTATGCGTATGCGTAAAAGAGAGAGAGGGAGGGAAGAAGGTAAAGAAGGAAGAGATACGAAGGAGAGAGGAGAAATTGTTGAGAGAGAGAGTTGATGATGATGATGACGATGATTATGATGGTATTCACAAAATTATCTACACTATGTTGGGACCGACTTTGTCAACAGATTAACGACATCCACCTGCGTCCAACGGACCAAGTGTACTAGCAGAACGTGCACGTGGAAACTGTTGCAAAACCTGCACTGTGCAGTCAGCTGGGACACACACGCTCTGAGAAGACACGGGCCTTTCCTGCTCTTCTGTTTCAGAATTGCACGAACCAACATGAAACCGAAAAGTCAATTGATTGATTTGTGTTGTGTTGCATTTTATTACATCGTATTGTATTGTACTATATTGTATTGTCTTACTTTTTGTCACAACACAAATTTTCTCTGTGTAAAATTTGGCCTGATCAGCCATGGAGCCAGCTGCACATCTCGGACGCAGTATGGTCATAACCCGCTACTAACTGTGTGTAGTGTGGAACTGACCAATGGCGTAGTTCGGTCAACGTAGGCATTTAGTTACGTGTAACTGTCAAAAAGTTAGAACCAAGCAATGCAACTGGCACCAGTGCGCGTCGCCACAGAGGAGCGCCACCCACTTTATTCTCTCTTTCTCTTTGTGTGCATGTTTATCTGTTTATGATCACAGTGAAGTCGTTGGGGATTTTTGTGTACAGAAATTTACCAGGGACAACCCTTTTGTTGCCCTACGTGCGCTAAGTGCATGCTGAACATGGGCTCTTGGTGTGTCATCTCTTCCAAACGATCAGCACACAGACCACCACTTAAAGTCCAGTGGAGGGGTCAGTGGGGGGAAAAATCCCGGTCCCTATCGCTTCCTGATCGAACGCATTAACCACTGGTCTACCGTTACACCGACATCACATTATATCTTAAGAAATTTGAACACTCACTTGTCAAGGAACTGCTTGCTTTGCCGCTATGTGCTTGCTGCTTGCTGTGCTGTCTCCAGGGGGCCAGTTGGAAATCGTGCTGATCCATCTCGCTGCAGTCGAGTTGTAACTCAAACACGCTGAGCATGGAAAAACTTTTATACCCCAAATCAGCAACGCCATTCCACATTGTCACATAACAGTTTGGTTTGCATGGAACTGTATCAGTGTTTAAAGTATAATCTTATCAAGTTTTCATGGAATTGTATCAATGTTTAAAGCATTGTCTTCGTATTTGGTTTGCATGGAACTGTATCAAAGTTTAAAGCATTATCTTTTTATTTGGTTTGCATGGAACTGTATCAATGTTTAAAGTATTAACTTCTCCTTACACAAATCAAAGAAATATATACATCAAAGGAAATAAACAAAACTGAGAGCAAGGCGTTGTTTTTGTGCTGTGTAGTTTTGATGTAAATGTTGATGGGTAATATGAACAGGAGTCTCCTTCTCTCTGTGTGATAGTCATTCAACACGCAGTCTTCTCTTTGCTGTTTGGAGGATTCGTGCAGGCATGGAGAACCGCCGTGGCGGACTTTGCCTACCAAACAGCAGCAGTAGCGCAAGCTCGTCTTCGTTCCGATTTTTGGTGCTATGATTTCACCTGGAATGAGGAAGCTTGTGTGAGTCTTCAGTATGAATTACTTTCTGTGACATCACATCCGTCGCTCTTCATTAATTTCCATTCACAATAGTACTACCGAGACTAAATAGATCCAGATCTGTATCGAAAGACCTATTTCATCACATTAAATACTTATCTTTACACGTAAATGAAATCACCACTAAAGAACCAACAAAACTATGTATGACAGTCTGGATCAAAGAATTCAAACAACAGTATATAGGTAGAACAGCAATTCTAAAATCTCTGATAATAACAAAAATACTGTATTATGGAAACTATTACCTAACCCATGAGATGAATTTATGCAAGCGTTACATGAACTTAGCTTAAAATTTGTGTGAAATTAAAAACAAGACCGTATTAGCAGAAAGGTAGCACGAAAAAGAATCGATGAGGGAGGAATAGAATTTCCAGATTTAAAGTGCTTTATGCATGCTTTGAAATAAATTAACTTGGATAAGAAAACTGAAAACAACAAATCATAAATGGAAGTCGGTTCTGTTATCAATGCATCCAAAGATAGAAAACGTGGACAAATCTGGACCAAATAATTTGCTCTGCGCATACTATGACAATCTATTTGGGAAAGACACATTTCAAGCATATAAACATTTCTTTGACTTAGTTAAACCCACAAACCCAGCGGAAACATTAGCACAACCATTTTTTAACGATAAAAACTAAATTATTAACATTTCACTACGACAGAATGAATGGGTTAATAAGAATGCTTGCTTCATTGCTGACCTTCGGTGCAATGAAGATGGAAGTTTCCTGACGTATACTGATTTCAATACAATATTCGAACAAATTTTCTGAGCTATGCGGCAGTTATCAAAATGAGAAAGCCTTCATTCGAACATTACATATGCATTTAAAAACATTCGCAAATCAAACTTCTCCAGTGCATTAGATCTGATATACTCAGTGAAGAGAGGAACAAGCTCGTACCATGATATTCTTGTGAAACATTATGTGGAAGCAAAATTTTTAAGAATACAAATAAAATGACAAACTGAGTATACAGGTTAACTGGATAAGGACTTTCAAAATGATTCAGAATATTCAGGAAATTAAGTTAAATTGTTTCAGATAAGATTAATGCACAAAATATTGCGACAAATGTAGTTCTGTCGGACATGGGAGTGAAAACTGATAACAGACGCTCCTTTTGCCACAGTGAGAGGGACACCATTGAACACATACATTTTGGAGATTCACACATGCAACCATCTTTTGGAAGTAGTTAGAGCAAGTAAAATAAGTGTGTGTGTGTGTGTGTGTGTGTGTGTGTATTTGGGTGTTATATTGTGGTTTGTAAGCCTCCCCCCCCTTTTTTTTAACGTATTGTTAACTTCCAAAATTGAAAAAGTGTGAAATCCAGTCTTGTTAACTGTCAGATATGGAATCTTCCAAGTCCATCGTTACGGGTTTGTTAAATGGAAACGGGCTTGTAGACGTATCACCCACTCATTCCATGTTTTCTTTTTCTTTTTCTGACCAGTTTTATCATCCGTTCCTGTTTGTACTGTCTGATTATGTGTTCATGCCAATATGTGAATTTTGTGTGTATACATTAGGCGACTCAACAGTGAACATGGAAATTGAGAGAGAAGTGTGTCGTGGAAAAAAGAAGAAAAAAAAAGCTATGTGTGACATTTAGATCTGAAGTTGTACTCTCTTACCAACACACTACTATCTCGTACCAAAATTTTTCTGGACATGTTCAATCCATGTATGTCGAGTTTTCAACAATGTCATCGTCACGTATTCAGACTCTTGTTAATCAAATTACCCTTCCATTTCTTTGTTCATTTTGTTGTATCTGTTCATTCTTTTGGATTTCACGACAATTGGTGAAGTCAAGTCACACGTGAGCCAACAATTAAACCGCAATGCTGATAATGTCGTCACTGCATTCTGACGTAATCAGTGAACTCGGTCACGTGTTGTAAAAAGTTGTACATGCAGTCCAGAAAGCAAACCACGGCATTCCATGTGTTACAGGAAAGCGAAATATAACACTGTTGTTTTTTTACATTGCCGTTGTTTAGATCAGGATTTTACAGCTTGCGCAAGTCAATGTCGTTAGTGATAGGCAGTGGTAAGGCATATTTTGTCGGTGCTGAATAAAACTGAATGTAGGCCTATAAGCTGTAAGTGTTCAATACGATTTCTAGAAACTTTTATTGTTGATTGATATGTACTGTTATGCTTCGACCATTATTCATTTTATTTCTTCTCTTCACTTTCTTTCTTACTTTCTTTTTCTCTCATTCTTTTCTGCTGTCATTCTTTCCTTTCCATTCTTTCTTCATCCTTTCCACTGTCTGTCTTTCCATCTTTCTCTTCCCGCACACATTCTGTAATCCCAGTATCAACAGGATACACAGAATGTTCGTGTTTGTCTGAAGGTTCAAACCAGTACTAATGAGAAGGCCTAGACACGTGACAGGAAATGGTGATGACAACTAGAGACATGATTCATCGGCGCGACATATATTGGACAAATTTCCCCACATCCCTTTCTACCATACGTCATGTCCAGCCTAAATCCCCAGTTCAGTATGCCATTCCTTTGAGCGTCGGATCCTCGCCCGAGTGTCCCGAGTTCGATCCTCGTTGTACTTGGTGGGTTGATGGTGGAGGTCAACATGTGTGCAGACCTGCTAGTGCCTGAACCCCCTTATCATGTGTGTACGCACGCAGAAGATCAAATACGTACGTTAAATAACCTGTAAACCATGTCAGCGTTCAGTGGGTTGTGGAAACAAGAACATACTCATCATGTACACCGCCGAAAACGGACTATGCATAATGCCTTCATGGCAGGGTAAATACACAAAACGGTCATACACGTACAGTGTTACCGGTTTGTGTGAGTGTGCGTATGTGTGCGTAACTGAAACCTGACTGAATGACACAGGAAACGAAAGACGAGTGCCCAAGCATATCTCACGTTCCCTGGTGGGCAATCTGTTGTGCAAATGACTGTGTAAAGCGCTTAGGGCTTGGTCTCTGACCGAGAATAGGCGCTATATAAGTAACCATGTCATCATTATGAATTTAGATGAAAGCCTAAAGCATCGTTAGTTTCATTCAGCAGAAACAATGACAGTGAGCCGTTGCATGCTGTCATACCATATCTCACCACCTCGCATATTGTGAAAAGATTTTGTTGTCGTGTTCATGCAACATACTTTTTAGTCAAAGCGAATCCATGAAAAAGGTTTATTCCTGACTCATGTGAAATGCAGGTCGAGAGCTCGATCTCTTTATTCTGCCGAAGTCTTGAAGATGTAGGCCTATGTCACAATTGGTCGTCACGGTAGTCTAGAATCTGCATTCTCACTGACTTTTTTCATGACGTCGCTTTATGCGACAAAAAATTTGTCGCAAATGACAGTTGTGGTTCGACAGAATTAACTGTCACAAATGTCCCATGTCGGACTGTGTACCTGTTCAGTGCCATCGGGCTTTATTGAAAAGTGAAATGTTTACAGCGCATGATTTGTGCACGACAAGAACAAGAACTCAGCTTTTGTTTCCCTTGTCCACTGATTTTCTGAATGTTTGATAAAAAGCCCAGTTGGTATGTCCCGTGACTGATCCACTTGATTCACTGTTCGGTTATTCACAGTGTAAACTAACAAACCTCAAGCAGTCTAGACCTCTGTCTCTATATCCCACTTAATCACACACACTCACAAACACATACACTCACGCGTGCACACACATATGTACACACATGCCTATGCACAGTCATTTGTACATGCATGTTCACATACACATTCATGCGCGCGCGCGCGCACACACACACACACACACACACACACACACATATCGCAGCACCTTATCTGCACTATGTTTGCAATGACCTGATTTATGTTACTAACATTATCAACAAATTTCAACTCGTAGGTATGATAACGACTAGTTGCACTCCAGGCAGTCGCATTAAAAGCTGGCGTGTTCGTTGTGCTGCAAACCAGTTCCCGCAAGTCAACAAGCGGACAAGCGCTGACAGTTTTGAGCTGTTGTCTGTACGAGTTCTGAAAAATCATGGAGCGCTGGGTTGGGCGTGTTGCCTTGGTTACAGGGGCCTCTGCAGGCATTGGGTACAGTGTGACCAAGGCATTGGTGGAACGAGGGATGAAGGTGGTGGCTTGTGCTCGTAACATCGCTGCTATTCAGGTGAGATTATAAAAAGCGATATTTACAGTGCAGGCTAATGCTCTCGTCCTGCACAACTATACAGAATTTATTCTTGGTCGGTTTCTATCTTTCACGTTCTGCTGGCGTGCATGCAACCATCCATCCCACCAAACACACACACACACACACACACACACATACACACACACACACACCCACACATGTACACACACCCGCGCGCGCACATACACACATGCACATTTACACACTCACATACATATAGGCCTACACACACACAAAACAACATAACCACACTTACACACTCACACGCACATACACACAAAACATGCATAATTGCACACACACACACACACGTACGCACGCACGCACGCAAACAGCACACATAAAATACACAATCCCCCCCCCCCCCCCCCCCCTCTGTCTCCTGCGTATCAGATAGTGTTCTCTAAAACGTGCTATCATGCTCATCAGGTCTCTTTCAAAAGGAGTGTTTGCGTGTTCTTTTTTTTCTCTTCTGTTTTGTTTGCGACCCGAAAGACGGACAAATCGTAGACTCACAACATCCTTTAACACTATCAAATTATGCAGCCAGATTTGGGTCAACTCTTTACAGCAGAGATTTCGTGTCAGCGTTCTTTTATATCTGTTTTTTTTAATATTTTTATTGCCCCTGTCGTTTTCTTTTTAAAGCACCTAGCCAAAGCAGCTAGCAAATACCCACGCGCTTGCACCACGAAAAAGAAAGAAAGAAAAAAGGTTTTCTGCACTTTAACCACCCCGACCTAATTCATACGTGCTAGAAAGCGTGTTGGTATACCTATATTTCTTTCTTTCTCTTCTTCGTACGAAACAAAAAGAAGATTTTTTCTAATCTCTCTCTTTCTGTCTCTGTCTGTCTGTTTCTCTGTCTCTATGTCTGTCTGTCTCTATCTTCCTGTGTCCCTGTGTCTGTCTCTCTGTCTGTCTCTGTCTCTATGTCTGCCTCTATCTTCCTGTTTCTATCTCCCTGTCTCTCTGTCTCTGTCTGTCACTCTGTCTGTCTGCCTATCCCTCTGTCAGCTCTCTTTCTCTCTCTCATTCTCTGTGTGTTTCCATTTGCCTCTCTTTACGACCTACAAAGAGCGAACGGGAGAACGCACGGCTGTACCATCCCACGGGAGCACGTCTATGTACTCCCAGGTCCATGTTCCCACATTCTTTGTTAGGTCCATATTCCCAAGGTCTAGGTATGTTTCATTATACATACATTGTTTGGGTTTCTGGTCAGTGGTCAGCTATGGGTAGCAGTGGCCGAATCGGTGAAAAAGTACTAATATTGCACTCATGAAGCGGAATAAAACTTTTTGAGTAGTGGTCAGTACTGGTCAGTGAATAGTCTAAACAATGCATAAACAGTTACATGCTGCATTATGAAAAGAATTCGGCAATGATTAGCAGTTGACAAGAATGGTCAGCAGCAGTCAGTAGTGGTCGGTTAATGGCAAAATCCCTCTAGAAGTCCCAATGCTGGATAACTGTCATAAAATAATACGATATGGGCAAAGTTAGATACTGGTTAGCAGTGATCAGTACTGGTCAGCAGTGGCAAGTAGCCGTTAGCAATGACCAACAGTAGTCAGCAGTGGTCAGCAAATGGTGATATCCTCTCAGGAAGTCCCTTTACTACATACATAATCATCACAGAGTGAACATGTGTGCATACCTGCTAGTGCCTGAACACCCTACGTGTGTATGCGCACGCAAAAGATCAAATACGCACGTTAAAGATCCTGTAATCCATGTCAGCGTTCGGTGGGTTATGGAAACAAGAACATAGCCAGCATGCACTCCCCCGAAAACAGAGTGTGGCTGCCGACATGTATGTATGTGTGTGGATGTGCGTGACTGAAACTTGATTGGATGACACAAGAAACGAATTATGAATGCCCAGTGACAGTTGTCAGTCAACTCTGACGAGGCAGGCAGCCTATTGTGCGAATGACTCCATGTTTGTACAGCACTTAGAGCTTGGTCTCCGACCGAGGACAGGCGCCATATAAGTATCCATATCATTCATATATGATCTGGCATACATCAGACACATATCAAATTATTAGTGTTTTTTCTGATGATGGACGATTTCCCAATTTCAATGATTGATGAGTTCTTACTTGTCTGGGTTTTTACTCCAGTGCGCGTGGATCCTGGGCACAGTGTCTCTGTCATCCACATCCTCTCAATTACTATGTGTGCGTGTGCGCGTGCGTGCGTGCGTAAGTGTGTGTGTGTGTGTGTGTGTGTGTGTGTGTGTGTTCGGTGTGGTGTGATGTGGTGTGGTGTGTGTGTATGTGTATGTGTGTGTGTGTGTGTTCGGTGTGGTGTGATGTGGTGTGGTGTGTGTGTATGTGTGTGTGTTTGTGTGTGTGTGTGTGTGTGTGTGTGCGCGCGCGCGCGCGCGCGTGCGTGTGTGTTTCTATGAGTGTGTGCCTGCGAGTATGCGCAACGATGTGGAATTATGTAGGAATTATAACGCGTATTGAATAATTCTGCCAGGTCAACTTCATTTCCAATGCAGAGGCGAAGAAGATTCTTGTTTTGTTGTTGTTTTTTGGTCTTCTTCTTTTTTTTTAATATTTTTATTTTTAGATGCTCATATACATTTTTCCAACTAAAACAATAAGTTTGAAATGCTTGAGCTGAGAGGAATTTTGGACACCAAATAGCATATCTGTAGCTGATAATTTCAACCTGATTTTTGATTGATTGTCTTTTCTATGCATTTCCAAAGGTCCTGTGGAATTGGGCAGTCGCAGAAAAAAGTGTTCTATGTAGTCAACTGTGTCACTGCAATAGGCAGTTATTTTCATGTCTTTAGATTTTTTATTCATTTATTTAGGATTATATATGTTGGGTAGATAGTGTGAAGAATTTTCAAGAGCAGAACTCTTAATTTTGATTCTTTTGTGATTTCTTCATCTCTTGACCATACCGATTTATTCATACCGATTCCAAATTTTCTGCGCCAAAAGCTAAAACCGCATGGATCTCTGATTCCTTTCCAGCAGTGTTAACATTATCTCTATATCGTTTGGCTTAGTGTTGAGTCCTTTTATATCATCTATCTGTTCATCTGTGTGTCTGACTCCTCTCTGTATCGACTGAAGACAGTAACTGGGGACTGAGTTGACTATAACGTTGTTTTCAAGTATTGTATTCACCCTCATTTCACCCTCATTTGCCCAGTTCACCCCAACCCTCCATTCATTTACGTCTTCCACCCCTTCTAACCGATAATACTGAAATGTCATTTTGGATGACTGATGACTTGCGCGATGAGTTTGTTTAAAGTGAAGATGAGTTGCGCAACGTCAACCTCACTCTCTCGTCCGGGTCCACCAATTTCCAGTGGCAAGACTAAGTCGAGACGACTGGAGGATGAGCACGGATGCAGTGGATGACCAAGATATCCTTTTGGTGTCTCATCTTGCTCTCTGCACTCCACAGTGCGTTGCTGTAACCGCCTTCTTCTCCGTTGAACCGATAAGTTGCGAGCTGCAACAAGGGAAGAGATCACACGGAGGTCAGAAGAAACGCTTCAGAGATACTCTGAAAGTCTCTCTGAAAGCGTTTGATATCAACCCTGACTCCTGGGAGGAATCTGCAGTGGACCGTGACAAATGGCGCACTGCTGTGCACAAAGGTGCCAAGTTGTGCGAGGCCAACAGGACTGCTGCAGCTGTTCAGAAGAGGCAAGCCAGAAAGTCACGGGCAAACAAGCTCCCTGACAATGGTATGCCTGTCTTTGTCTGCCCCAATTGTCAGCGAACATTTTGTGCGCAGATTGGACTATTCAGCCATCTGCGCATTCACAGATAGATTCATGAGCATCCTCCCCTCCACCCCACCACCACCCTCCCCCCATCCCCCAGCAGGATGACAACGATGGTCATCATCGATCTCGATGGACACACACCACTGAAATGTATTCATAAATACTTTAACAAAATGTCTTCAATCAGCGATATGTGAGACGGGACATTAAACAAAATTCTTCCTCCAATAATGTTGTGTATCTCATCTAAAGTTCATAATGTATTCTCTGTTTGATGAATGATGTGTTGAACTTGTTCAATTCCATTTCTCTGCCAGGACTGGAAGAAAAATGTTTTATTTCTATGTGTGATAGGTGAGTTATTGAGAAGCAGCTGAGTTAGGAAGTTAGTCTGATTTACATCATCTGGCATGCTCAGGATCTTGTTATCGTAGTAAGTTATTGTGACATCGTTTCAGAAATCGTGATCGATTATGTCCATGCCATTTATATTTTCTGGTTTACTGTTCATATGAGAGATATTGTCGTGTTGTTAGTAGTTCGTTTGTTTTGTTTGTTTTTGCTTCTTTTGTTTGTTTCTTGTTGTTTTTATACCAATATGCCACTTTCGTATTACACTCTTTCTCCCTTCCAAATAAAAGGGAAAATAATGTAATTGTAGCTCAAGCTGCTACCCATAATTATGTTCACTTTGTACACGTGCAGGACACACACACACACACACACACACACACACACACACACACACACACACACACACACACACACACACTCGGTTGAAAAATGTTGTGCCTTCTAAATATATAAAGAATGTATTCCAACTGTACTGCTGTACCTTCCAAATATATCAAGAGTATGTTGTAATTGTACCTCAAAATGTTAAATTGTAATTGTACCTCAAGCTGTTAAAAACATGTTCACTTCAAAACGTAGGAATACGTCACACACACACACACACACACACACACACACACACACACACACACACACACACACACACACACACACAGGTGTACGCGTGCGGGCACACGCAAGGACACCCGCACAATCACACACTAAGATAGGCCAATAAGTATAGTTCAGTTTATGTAAAATGACTTTGGGCTAGAGTAGTTTTTATCCCCACTGTGTGAGTCTGAGATTAATTTCGTTAACATATGTTTTCATGTTACCTTTTAGTGTTTACTGTATATTGATTGAATTGTTCTAATTAATCTCTTATTTGAATATTACCCTTTTACTAACTTTTACACACACACACACACACACACACACACACACACACACACACACACACACACACACACACACACACACACATGTGACATAAGGCAAGTCGCCTTATTCTTAAATGTACGCCATCCACAGTTGGCCCGATCGGTATTCAGTTATATATAAAGACTTGAGCTGGAACCTCCATGGCGGCATATCTGGTTCTTTAGTGTGACTGCGTGCGAAGTCCTATATGTAACTAACTAGCCACGAAAACCTAAGATAGGTGACGCAACATGGTGTCAGAAGATGGCTACTGTTTGTTGAGAACGGTTAAAAACTGTGGAAAACAGGTAACGGTCTAATTTTTCTCTTTTTTTTTGCACACGGCTTCGAACACGGAACAGTTTTCATGTGTCGCACATACGCTAATGTTACGTCACACTCACATTCACAGTGGCTCAGTAGATCCAGACGTCAGTGTCGGCCTAAAAACAATGACGTTTGACCTTTGACAAGTTCCTCCCGTAACACCATAGTTTGACATTTTGTGTACGTCACGTCAGTGCTCTTGACTAATCAAAATATTTAATACTGATAGTAGGTACCTTCAGTATGGCAGCAGAACAGCAACAACAGAAGCATTTTACTGCAAATATTCCAGTTCCAGCAAAATTAGATGTTTCTTCGGACATTGAAGCAAATTGGAGAAAATTTCTTCGACAATGGCAGAATTACGAAATTGCAACTCGTTTAGACAAAGAAGCATCAGAGTATTGCTGTGCCGTCCTGCTCGCATGTATCGGAGAGGATGCACAGGAAATCTATGAGGGCTTGCCGTTTGCAGAGGGAGAAAACAATAAAGACATCGAGACAGTTCTTGATAAATTCAGTGACTTCTGCTTGGGAACTACTCATGAAGTGTATGAGAGTTTCAAGTTCCACTCAAGAAACCAATCAAAGGATGAGTCCATTGATGCATACGTTGCAGCCCTGCGAAAACTGACAAAAACATGCAATTTCAAGGAGCCTGACAGGATGGTCAGAGATCGAATTGTTATAGGAGTGATAGACGATGACACACGGGAGAAACTGCTACAAAACAAGACTCTTACACTTCAGCAAACAGTAGAAATTTGCAGAGCCCAAGAAACGTCCAAGGCTAGAGCAAGGTCAATGCAGTCCAGAACATTTAGAGAAGGTAAGAGCAGTGAAGAAGTAGTTGAAGTAAACAAAGTCAAACAAGGACCGCAACAGAGCATGCCACCGTGGAAACGGACATCATCAGGAGGAAGCAAGCCATGCTCGTGGTGTGGAAGGGGTCCACATAGAAGAGATGCTTGTCCTGCAAAAGCAGCCACATGCAGGAAGTGTTCCAAGATTGGTCATTATGCTGCAGTTTGTTGCTCTTTGCCTTATTCAGTCAGGAGGTTGGAGGAAGAAGCAGAAGAAGCAACAGTGGCAAGTCTTTTTAGGCCTAAAGAGAACTCCAAAGCACGCAGAGAAGATGCTTTCCTGGATTCAGTCAATCACAAGGCAACATCAGATCCATGGAAAGCCAAGGTTAGATTGGAAGGCATGGATAACGTGTTCAAGCTGGACACGGGGGCAGATGTTACTGTAGTGCCACCATCGATGGTGCCAAAAGGCAAGAGATCACTACAGAGATCAAACAAGAAGCTGTTTGGTGCAAGCTGAGTCCAGATCCCTTGCCTTGGCAAGTTCACAGCACAGTTAACCTTCCAGAACCACACAACCACTCAGGAAGTGTACGTCGTTAGTGGCCTCAGTGAAGCATTGCTAGGTCGGCCTGCTATCACTGCCCTGAATATGATTGTGTGAGTGAACATGGTGAAGGAAACTGAGGAAACACAGTTTATAGCAGAATTTCCTGAACTCTTCAGAGGTCTTGGCAAGTTACAGGACTCTTACAAAATCCGCCTCAGAGACAAGTGTTCTCCCTACGCTATGTCAGCTCCACGTCGTTTAGCCCATCCTCTGAGAGAGAAGGTCAAGGTAGAGCTGGATCAGCTGGAACAGCAGGGAGTGATCCGCAGCATTAGCAAGCCAACTGACTGGTGTGCCCCTATAGTTGTTGTCCCCAAGAGCAATGAGAGAGTCCGAGTCTGCGTGGATCTGAGCAAACTCAATGAATCAGTTCGAAGGGAGAACTATCCTTTGCCAACAACTGATGAACTTTTGGCTCAACTATCAGGCGCAACCGTGTTTACCAAACTTGACTGCAATTCTGGTTTTTACCAGATACCCTTGGATGAAGAAAGTCAAGAGCTGACTACATTCATTACTCCCTATGGGAGGTATTGCTACACCAGGTTGCCGTTTGGAATAAGTTCAGGGCCTGAGGTGTTCCAGCAACGCATGAATCAGTTGTTAGAGAATCACGATGGAGTGATCTGTGACATTGATGACCTCCTCATCTGTGGGTCGTCAAAGCAAGAGCATGACATCCACTTGAAGAAGGTGATGGAGACCCTCCAACGGGCAGGCGTCACCTTAAATGGAGACAAGTGCCAGTTTGCCAAAGACCAAATCAGATTCCTCGGGCATGTTGTCTCCAAGGATGGGATAGCCATGGATCCAGAAAAAATCGCTGCAATCAAGGATTTTCCCAGGCCACAGAATGTGTCAGACCTAAGGAGACTCTTGGGAATCATCAACCATGTTGCCAAATTTGCAGGACCTACCCTAGCAGATGACAGCAAGGCCCTTAGAGATCTGCTGAAAAATGATGTTGAGTGGACTTGGGCCACAGCTCAGGAGGCAGCATTCCAAAAAGTCAAGAAGCAGTTGACAGAAGCTCCAGTCTTGGCACACTACAATGCAACCAGAAAAACAGTGGTCTCAGCCGATGCCTCCTCATTTGGCCTTGGTGCAGTCCTCCTACAGAAACAGTCAGATGGACACTTAAAACCAGTGTTCTACGCATCCAGGAGCATGACAGACACAGAAAGAAGGTATGCGCAAGTTGAACGTGAAGCCCTTGCTGTGACTTGGGCATGCGAGAAATTTGCAGATTACATTGTAGGGCTGCAGGATTTAGTTATCCAAACAGATCACAAGCCCCTTTTGGCCCTTCTGAAGTCTAAAGGCCTGGAAGGTCTGCCACCCAGGAT
Organism: Babylonia areolata; assembly: GCF_041734735.1. Taxonomy (NCBI): domain Eukaryota; kingdom Metazoa; phylum Mollusca; class Gastropoda; order Neogastropoda; family Buccinidae; genus Babylonia; species Babylonia areolata. Next base: position 83,423,949 of record NC_134876.1, read on the forward strand.
TCAGAGATTCAGAATGCGTCTGATGCGGTTCTCGTACTCCATCGAGTATACAAGAGGAAAAAACCTTGTGACAGCTGACGCTCTGTCACGTGCACCAGCAGGAAAACAAAAACCAGAAGAGAAGACGCAAGAAGAGGAGGATGATCTCTTCGTACATCAGGTCATCCAGAACCAGCCAGCATCAGAGTGGCGACTTGAACAGATTCGAAATGAATGTATGAGAGACAGAGTTTGTCAGGTGCTATACCGATATGTCCAGGAAGGCTGGCCAAATTCGAGTCCAGATGATCCAGAGTTGAAGGTGTTTTGGTCTGTCCACTCAGAAATCACAGTGCAAGAGGGCATACTTCTCTACAGGAGCAGACTGATAATTCCAGAAATCCTGCGAGCTGACATCCTTGAGAAGCTGCACACTGGACACCAAGGCATCGTTAAATGTCGAGCACTAGCCAGAGACTGTGTTTGGTGGCCCAGGCTATCAGCCCAAATTGAGTCCATGGCCCAGAAGTGCCCAATCTGCATCAAAGAGAGACGTGTACCGCCAGAACCCCTCATCACAACTGCCACACCAGCATTCCCATGGCAAAAGGTTGGCATGGACTTGTTTGAGATTTCAAGACAGCAGTATCTTCTGGTTGTTGACTACTACTCACGCTACATTGAGGTGGTCACACTGAGTAACACCACAGCCAATCATGTGATATCTCACATCAAGAGTATTTTTGCCCGCCATGGAATTCCACAAATCGTTGTAAGCGATAACGGTCCCCAGTTTGCATGCAGACAGTTCCAGGAATTCACACAGAAGTACGAGTTCACTCACATTACCAGCAGCCCCCACTACTCACAGGGTAATGGAGAAGCGGAGAGGGCGGTCCAAACCATGAAGTCATTACTTACAAAGGCAGAAGACCCCTACCTGGCTCTCCTCGCTTACCGGTCCACACCATTGGAGCAGGGCCTGAGTCCTGCCGAGCTGCTGTTTGGCAGAAAAGTCCGCACTGTTGTCCCATCAGCACCTTTGCAGCTCTCCCGTGAGAAGGGGAAGAAGTGGAGGGACTTCAGACAAAGAGACAAAATCAAGAAGCAGAAGCAGAAAGACAATTTTGATAGAGCTCACTGTGCCCGTTCAGCAACTGTTCTACATCCTGGTCGGCCAGTTTGGGTACAGTTTCAGTTTCAGTTTCAGTAGCTCAAGGAGGCGTCACTGCGTTCGGACAAATCCATATACGCTACACCACATCTGCCAAGCAGATGCCTGACCAGCAGCGTAACCCAACGCGCTTAGTCAGGCCTTGAGGAAAAAAAAAAAAGAAAAAGAAAAAAAAAGGTGAATAAATGATAGATAAGCTTTCACAAATAAATAAATAAATAATAACTATAATGTAAAAAAAAAAAAAAAAAAAAAAAGCAAATAGATGTAAAACATGAAGACACATATTCACATATACACCCACACATGCATAACAGATATGCACCGAGCATGCAGTTTCACAGATATGAAAGCACAGTCAAATACATATAAACGTACATGAGCTCCAACAAACACACACACACCACACACATTACCCTGCACCTCCTCTACCCCCCTCCTCCACACACTCATTTCTAGTCTACGTATCACAGCTTCCACGGCACACACACACATACATACACACACACACACACACACACACACACACACACACACACACACACAGATGAACACTTACTTGTACAAGCGCACACACATATACCCATATCTCCACACACATATGTACAAAGATATATATATATATATCCGTTCCAATATCCTGTTGCTCCCACAGTGTAGGCATGCATACACTCATATACCTCATCCTCTACCCCACCTCCCCTTGCACCCCCACCTCCCCCTCACACACACACACACACACACACACACACACACACACACGCACGTGCACAGAACTCTACTGACACTTGTGTACACTTACACTCTCGCGCATGCACAAACGCACTCAAAAATACAGACCCACACATGCACACAAACACACACATACACACACGCACAGAGGCTGCCACTGATTGGCCGCATGAGGGATGGGAAAAGATCTCTGATGCCAAGAAAGTGGCGTCTAGTGTGTTGCTCAGTCTATTGTATTTGGAAAAGCCCACAGAGACTCTGTTCCGTTTTGAAGAAATTTGCGCAATGTTGGTTTGGAAATGATGCCGATATTTTTTTGATTAACAAAGCATCGTGCTCTACCTTTCATGTTAGACTTACGGCCACTCCCTCTCTCTGCTTTTATTTCTTTGAGGCGATCGATGGTGTGATGGCCTTGTACCTGTTCTTTTTGATATTCTTTGACTTTTCTGAGGATTTCCAATTTTGGGTACATCCAGCCCAAACTCCAGGGACCATCATTCACTCCCTTCCCAACAGGGACTACAAGGTCCAGACACCCCATGGACCCCAACGCCGCAATCGCCGTTTCCTTGTTCCTCGAGACCCAAATCCTGAAATCCCCAAACCTGTCCCCAGACCACTCTCGTCCCTGCTTTCCGCCAAGCCACATACAGAGGTGGCTTCTTGTCCTTTTCCGTGGGACGATGCTGTCACCAGTCCAGTTGCGTCTGGTGTACCGAAGGCTGCCGCTTCCAGTGCTGTCACCAGTCCAGTTGCGTCTGGTGTACCGAAGGCTGCCACTTCCAGTGCTGTCACCAGTCCAGTTGCGTCTGGTGTACCGAAGGCTGCCACTTCCAGTGCTGTCACCAGTCCAGCTGCGTCTGGTGTACCGAGGGCTGCCGCTTCCAGTGCTGTCACCAGTCCAGCTGTGTCTGGTGTACCCAGGGCTACTGCTTCCAGTCCAGGTCCGTCCCATGGTGCACCTCCTGTGAGCAGCCCTGTTCCAGCAGCCCAGATGACCAGAAGAGGCCGCATTGTGAAGGCCCCACAAAGACTTGATTGGTGATGCCATGTGGGGTCCAAAGACTGACCACTCAGAAAAGACGAAAGAAGAGACGTCACCTTTGTGTGCTATCGATTCATTTAAGGCGCCTTTGTGTGCTATCTATTCGTTTTCGATTTACTTCGGTTTCATTTTATTTCGTTCGTACTAGTGTTTTTTTTTGTTAAAGTTAAATCTTGATTTTGATTGTCTATCATTCTCGAGAAAGGGGGATGTGACATAAGGCAAGTCGCCTTATTCTTAAATGTACGCCATCCACAGTTGGCCCGATCGGTATTCAATTATATATAAAGACTTGAGCTGGAACCTCCATGGCGGCATATCTGGTTCTTTAGTGCGACTGCGTGCGAAGTCCTATATGTAACTAACTAGCCACGAAAACCTAAGATAGGTAACGCAACAACACACACACACACACACACACACACATACACTCCCCCTCCTCCTTCTTCGTGTTCTTCTTGTTCTTGTTCTTCATCTTCTACTACTGCTGTTACTTTTTTCTCTTCACAGCCCATTGCAGTTCTACTGATATGTATTTATTCAGTCTATTTATCTTTCGTTTGTTTGTTTGCTTAATGATCTATTCGTTTTATCTCCTTACTGGAGTGTTAAACGGATGACAGTGATCATTTTCCCCCTTGCAAGGAAAACATTCGCTCACAGCCAGTGATCTATTGAAAGCTGTAGTTCCGTCGTGACGTGAACTTATTTGTAGATTAAATAATACCTAAGTTTTTGGCAAATCCTGTAAACAGAAGGCATGATTGATAGCCTTTGGCATTTTATGGTAAGGTTGTATTTTGATTGGCTCAGATGGAATGTACTACCACTGAAATAGCTTCACTTTCATTTTAAGGAGGTGCCATAGTGTACGGACATATCCATATACGCTGCACCATTGAAATAGAAACACGTCAGTGTTGCACTGTATTTCAGAACAAAGATCCCTCCCTCTGAAACTGGTAACTTCCAAGGACAATGGCACACGGTTGTCACAGGGTGACGAAGCAATGTTCTCATATGCTTGAAGACAGAGTTAGAAACCAGAACTGCTTCATTGCAGCCGACCCCCGTCCCATCTATTCCCTCACCTCACCTCCTATCTTACCACAGAAACTTGGAGAGGAGCTGAGCGAACATCCGGGCAGCTTGACGGCGGTAAAGTGTGACGTGTCCAAGGAGGAGGAGGTGACGGCCATGTTCCAGATGATACGTCAGCACAGCAGTCTGGGCCGTGTGGATGTCTGCATCAACAACGCTGGTCTGGCCCATGATGCACCGCTCCTCACTGGCGATCCTGCTCAGTGGAAACACATGTTTGACGTGAGAAATGCTTGACGAAAATATGTCTCGGAACACACACGATTAACAATCTTTCATTCCTATAATCATGCAATTTTTGTTTTTATGTGCGCAGTGCTTTAAGCAAGATCTCACAGACATAGTCTCTGTACTGTCTCACTTTCTCTGTCTCTGTCTTCCTGCCTCTCTCTGTCTCTGTCTCTCCCTCAATCTCTCCCTCTCCCCCCTTCTCTCTCTCTCTCTCTCTCTCTCTCTCTCTCTCTCTCTCTCTCTCTATCTATCTATCTATCTATCTCTGTCTCTCCTTCTCTCTCTGGATTTCAGTCATTTTTCACAAATTGTACGATTCCTGATTCCAGTAACTTTATTGTCCAAAGATGCATGCAGGCTATGATGATTCCAATAATATTATTTAGGTTTGGTGTATAGGCCAACATGTATTTGACTTTTTTCTCTTTCTTTCTTTTCGTACTTTTAAATATCATGTTCACCTGCCTTGTTGAGTTTTTCCGACTGTCGAGCGGAAGTTGTGTCATTGGTTTGATGGTTGGCATTTGACCCTGACTGGGCTTTCTTGCCCCGACCTACCAAACCAGCGTAACTACGCACATTTTGGGCTGAGCTGGGGAGGGGAAGGGGGGGGGGGGTCTGTTTTTAACCCCAAAGGCCCGAGTTGGAATGAATCGAGCCCTATACTTTTCAGATTTAAACCCAACACTTTCAACATCTTCGTTCTTGCACCTGGCTGTCAAATGCCATATCGAATTACTAGATACTAAGGTTAACTATCATGTCCTTTGGCATGTAAGACAGTAACGAAGTGTTGCTGTTTCTGAAAGAAAGTTGGGGTTTTGTTTGTTTGTTTGTTTGTTTTTGTTTGTTTGTTTGTTTGTTTGTTTTTAACAAGACTGGACTGTTAATGCCCATCCCCCAATGTGGAGTACAGTCAGTGAATCGTGCAATGTCCAGCCTCTACCCTTCGACCTGTCCTACTTGGGTGGCCCTACCAGGAGAATAAGCTCCGACCGGTATAACTCTAGGGGTCCCTGATACACGCAACCCCCCCCCCCTCTCCCCCCACCTCCCTCACCGACCGCCCCCCCTGCCCCTCCACCTCCCATTCCCTCAGTCACCCTCCCGCCCACCACCACAGCAAGATGGCAATCCTTCAGACACCCTGGTTGCAGATGGTCAAAGAGGGGGCAGAGTTAATAACATGATTTGATGCAAGGATTGTGCATGTTTGTTTTTCCACTCAACTTCTGCAGGTGAACGTCCTGGGACTGATGATGGTGACGAAGGAGTCATTCAAGCTGATGCAGGAAAACAACATTGACGATGGTCACATCATCCTCGTCAACAGGTAGCTAGGATCAAACACCATCCCTGTTTTCATCTACGTTACTTCTCTCATCGATCTGGTAAAAATGACAGCGACGAAAATGACAACGAAAAGACGACGACGCGGTGAAAGTATTTTAACAATATAACATTCCATCGTATCTCCGTACATTTTGGCCTTAGCTCATCTTCTACATCCATTACCAATAGTGCACAAGAGAGAATGCGCAATTTTTCATTGTGCCATCTACGTTTTGGCAATGGCAGAAGGTATGAAGGAGAATGGTACTCACACTTTGATCAGTCTGCACTCAGTTATGTCTGGAAATGCTCGTCAACAACTTCCATCTGGACCAGCTTTCAAATGTTTCTTTATTTCGATTCTAGAAACGAGAGGTCCAGGGAGTGAAACAGGAGGGATTCGGAAGTGGACGAGGTGGGAAATGGGACAGAACCTGAGACAAAGAAAGAGAGAGGCGGGAGGAGGGAGGGAGAACGAGGGGAGGGAAGGAGAGAGAGAGAGGGAGAAGCAAAAATTCTATCCTTCAAGGCAGGATTTCTATGATACGTAATCTGGCGAGAATCAACAAACATGCCTATTCCGAAATGTATGCATTGAACGCACAGAGAGAGACAGAGACAGACAGACATATAGACAGAGACACACACACACACAGAGTCAGAGAGTGAGAGACAGAAACAAAGACGGAGTGAGAGAAAGAGAGATCGAGTGACAGAATACTTGAATAAACTGACGCTGCCATTTTGCAGTGTTGCGGGCAAAACCGTCTCGTCGTTCATCCCGTCTCACTGCTACTCAGCCACCAAGTTCGCCGTGTCGGCCCTGTGTCAGGGAATGAGGAACGAACTGAGAGCACTCAAGTCCCGAATCAGAATATCGGTAAGACTGCTGAGCCTTGGTATCACTGAGTAATGAATTATGTGTTCAGTGTCTGACGACCACAAAACGTCATAGGAAACGTCGATATGAAAACAAATAAAACTGCAGGCATAAAAAAAGAAAAGAAAAGAAAAAAAAAAGGGGTGGGGGGGGGGGGCGCTCTCAGTGTACCGATACGCTCTCTCTGGGAAGAGCAACCCGAATTTTACAAAGAGCAATATATTGTGACAAAAAAGAGTAATATAATAAAATACAATACAACGCCTACGTCAGATATGTGCAGTTTCAGTTTCAAGGAGGTGTCAATGTGTACGGTATGACCCATGTACGCTACACCACTTTTGTTGTAAAAAATAGAATTAAATAAAGAAAATAAATAAAAGAAGATGCCTGATCTCAGCATGAACTCAGCTGATATCAGTGAACAGGCCTTCAGAGGTCACCCCAGGTTTGAATAAATGTATTATTGAAGTCTGATTGTTGATATCAGTGAACACACATCCCCCCCCCCCCCGCCCCCCCCGCATATATATATACATATATATATATGTGTGTGTGTGTGTGTGTAGAGAGAGAGAAACATGTATGTATACATTGTGAATGCGGGGGGGGGGGGGATGTGTGTTCACTGATATCAACAGTCAAACTTTAAACTTGCCTGTGTATTCATGATTGCACATGCACACACACACACACTCTCTCTCTCTCTCTCTCTCTCTCTCTCTTTCTCTCTCTCTCTCTCTCTCTCTCTCTCTCTCTCTCTTTGTGTGTGTGTGTGTGTGTGTGTGTCTATTTGTGTGTTTGAGTGCATGTGGTTGTGCGAGTGTGTGTATTTATGTACGTGTGTACGTGTGTGCATGCGTGTGTGTGTGTGTGTGTGTGTGTGTGTGTGTGTGTGTGTGTGCACGCGCGCCCATTCCTGTGTTTTCCCTTATGTATGTATGTACGTATGTATGTATGTACGTATGTATGTATGTGAATGTATTTACGTGGAGTGTGTTCATGCTTTGACTTAACTTTGGGTGTTGTGTTTTATGTTGTATGCCTCTTTTTATGGCTTTATTTATGTTTTCATTTTACCGCTCTCAGTTTCCCCAGTAGAGATACTAAAGTGATTCTGATTGTCATTCTGATTCTGTATGAACACAAACAACTTTTCTTTTCTGACAGCAAGTTTGTCCAGGGATGGTGGAGACGGAATTCGCAAAACGTTTCGTTGGAGAAGAGGATGCAGCAACTGGGTTTTCCATCTTGCCTGTAAGATCATGTGGTGTTATAAGTGAACACCTGACTCGTTGTTTTACCTTTTATATCTGAGCCATCTGTTTTTCCTGTGTGCGAGCCTATGGTTGTGTACTACGCCCACTTGCACGCACACACACACACACACACACACACACACACACACACACACACATGTTTAATTTAAATCTTTTAACTTTGAATTTGATGCACACGTTTATACCAGGTTGATGCTTTTTAACTCCCGAAGAGAGTGGGAACATTACAGAACAGTAAAATCTCGATGACGCCCCTTGGGTGATCGGTCACCGGTTGCGTTCATTGAGAACGAAACTCGAGTTATTGTTTTGTATTGTAGAATAGAATAGAATAGGTCTTTTTTTACCAAGTGTACCGGGGTCACAAAGAATATTTGGGGGATGGGAGCGGGGTCGGAGGGGACAATACATAAAAAGGTACAAACGTAAATAGAAAATCATATATAAACACAGATGCAGTATAAATGTTGACACATACATGTGCATATGAACATTAGAACTTGTGCATGCACACCCACACCCACACCCACACCCAACACCGCACCCGCCCACACCCTCCCCACAACCGCACGTTTGAACATGAGCCGCACATTACATGCGGACGGGGTAGATGACTGGATCTTCAGGTAGATGGTTGTTGATTGCACATTTCTCTTTAAACACACTGGGTTTGTTCGAGAGATAGGACATTGTTGGGAGAAAAAGGTTTTGGCGAAGCGATTGGTTTTGGTCCTAATGGTTATGTACCGACGACCCGAGTGTAGTGTAGTGCAATGCAGTGTCGTGTCGTGTCGTGTAGTGTAGTGTAGTGTAGTGCAGTATAGTGTAGTGTAGTGTAGTGCAATGCAGTGTAGTGTAGTGTAGTGCAATGCAGTGTCGTGTAGTGTAGTGCAGTGTAGTGTAGTGTAGTGTAGTGCAGTGCAGTGTAGTGCAGTGTAGTGCAATGCAGTGCAGTGTAGTGTAGTGTAGTGCAGTATAGTGGCGTGCAATGCAATATGATGTAGTGTAGTGCAATGCAGTGTCGTGTAGTGTAGTGTAGTGCAGTATAGTTCAGTGTAGTGTAGTGCAATGCAATGTAGTGTAGTGCAGTATAATGTAGTGTAGTGCAGTATAGTGTAGTATAGTGCAGTGTAGTGCAATGCAGTTTAGTGTAATGTAGTGTAGTGCAGTATAGTGTAGTGCAATGCAGTATAGCGTAGTGTAGTGCAATGCAGTGTAGTGTAGTGCAGTATAGTGTTGTGCAGTGTAGTGCAATACAGTGCAGTGTAGTATAGTGTTGTGCAGTGCAATGCAGTGCAGTGTAGTGTAGTGCAGTGTACTGCAATGCAGTACAGTGCAGTGCAGTGTAGTGTAACGTAGTGCAGTATAGTGTAGTGTAGTGCAGTGCAATGCAATGCAGTGCACTGTAGTGTAGTGTAGTATAGTGTAGTGCAGTACGTTGCAGTGCATTGTATTGAATTGTATTGCGTTGTACTGGATTGTATCATATCGAATTGAATTGAAATCTACAAAGTTTTGTCACAACAAATTTCTCTACGTGAAAATCGGGCAGCTGCCCCCGGGTGGAGCGCGTCTCTACAGGGCAGCGCCACCCATATGTTTTGTCCTCTCTTTTTTTTTTAGAGGTGTGGGATGAAATTCCCGATCAGTTATACCAGGCATAACCAATTACTCTCTTCCTTAGCTTTCAATTGGATCCTATTGCTGTGATGGAAATGTTGTAATCCCGTTGTTACCACGCCACCTTTTTTATCGTGTTTTCCTAAACGAAGCGGCTTTCAAAGGTTTTCATTCTCATGAATGTACAGAAACTCTGTGTGTGTGTGTGTGTGTGTGTGTGTGTGTGTGTGTGTGTGTGCGCGCGCGCGCGCGCACATGTGTATATGTATGTCTGTGTCTGTGTGCAGTATCTCAAGGCTGACGACGTCAGTGACAGCATTTTGTACATCCTGGGAGCTCCGCCACATGTGGAGGTTTTTTTTTTATTTGTTAATTCTCTGTCTGTCTGTCTGTCACTGTCTCTGTATCTCTCTGTCTCTCTGTTTCTCTGTCTCTGTCTCTCTGTCTGTCTGTCTCTGTCTGTCTGTCTGTCTGTCTCTCTTTGGTATTTCAGCGAAGGACTTAAGAATTCATGTACGCGTTCCCATCAGAATTCATATTGTTTAACGCGTGTTACACGGCTGCACAACCGTGTATTTGCTGAAGGGGGGGTGGGGTTGCGGAGTGCGGTGGTGGTGTGGGGGGGATGCTGTTCTCACCATCAGTAAACAATATGTACATTCCTTCAACTGTTAGTTAATAAGAGCTACGTGGAGACGAAGAGAGGGAAATGATTCAATGATCGTGCAAAAGACCTGTGCCTGGCACTGTTCCACAGTAAAGATGGACATGTACGGGGTATGAACACAAAACTGACTTATCCATAACTTTTATCTTAATAAACTTTCAGCAGCAAATTGAAGCGTTACGATAATGCAATTTCCTTTCTGTTGAGTTTATTGTAAACATCCTGGCTGGATTTTATCATAATTGACTCTTTTTTTAGAAGCCAATGGTAACGTTGATCTAAAATCATTGAAATCATTGTTATGCATTGAAAGAATTCATTTAGATGGTGTCTCACGCCATTGAAAGCAGGGTAGCACAGAACAATATGAGTTGCGTTTTCTGAGGCAGATTTACAGAATAGACATTGTTGAATTTTTGTTGTTGTTCTTGTTGTAGTTTTTGTTGTTGTCGGTATCTTCAGTTAAGTAAATATAAACTGAGAACTTCAAATGTTAATGTGGGTCATCATCATATTGTGTCTTAAATGTACTGTCGTTTACGAATCTGTTCAAATGATGATATCGCATATTTACCATTTGTTGTTGTCGTTCAGGAGGAAGGCGACAGAATGGTTAAGACGCTCAGCTGTCAATACAGAGTCCTTTGCTCTTGCCCTTTCTCCGAAGCTTCACTGGAAAATCAAACTGAGCGTCTAGTCTTTCGGGTGAGACGATAAACCGAGGTCCCGTGTGCAGCACGCACTTGACGCACTGAAAAAGAACCCATGGCAACGAGAGTGTTGTCCTCTGGTAAAATTATGTAAAAAGACATCCACTCTGACAGGTACACAAATATATATGCATGCACTCAGGGCCTGACATGCGCGTTGGGTTCTGCTGCTGTCAGGCATCTGCCTAGCAGATGTGGTGAAGCGTATATGGAATTGTCCGAACGTAGCGACGCCTCCTTGAGAAACTGAAACTGTCGTCGTTGCTTTGCTGTAGTTCTTCATCTACTTTCTCTGTGTGTGAGATCTTCAGTTTAACGTCTATTCACTAGAAGTGTTATTAGACGGAAGGAAGAGAGGTAGAGGGTGAAAGAGAGGGAATGCTTGTGAATATTGGTGTAGTAAAGTGTTAATGTATGTTTCAGAGGAAATAAAAATGTCTATTATATATATATATATGTGTGTGTGTGTGTGTGTGTGTGTGTGTGTGTGTGTGTGTGTGTGTGTTTTCAGGTGAATGACGTGGTAATACTGCCCACAGAGGAGACATCCTAAAGGAAGACAGCACACTGATTTATTCTGTCCACAACATGATCAGCTCATCATAGTCAGGACGAAGTGCTTTCTGCCCGGTTCACAGCCCAGCGTTTGTTTTGATATTCGAAACACAGCACTTTTTCTTTTTCGTTCAAACAACACAAGCTTCTGGTCGTACTCTGGAGATGTCAGGGAACAGAGATTTTTTAGCTGCTCGCAAGAATTAAAAAAAATCAAGTTTTAGTTCGCTCTCTTTAGCATATAATGATTGTTTTCTTTTGGGAATGTTTTTCTTGCTCCTCAGAACGATACTGATTTATTTTCCAAAGAACAATGTTTTATTTACTTATATCAGTAATAAAAAAAAATTGTTTCATTTGCTTGCTTCGTTTGTTTTATTCTTTGGATGTTTAAATTCAAAATACAGAGCTTATCCACACACTCCAGATGTTACTATATACATCTATACTTCCCATCTCGCAGCCTGCGGCTTTGATGCGGTCTCTGTTCTCGCAATATCACACGCAAGCGCGCACACGAACGCACACACACACAACCACACCACACCACACCACACCACACCACACCACGAGCACACACACACACACACACACACACACACACACACACTTGCATAAACACACTCCACATACACAAACGCTCGCGCACGGCCACACACACGCGGCGCGCGCGCAGACACACACACACACACACACACACATAATTATATGTGTTCATACACACTGTTTTAATGCTTGATTCATTAACAAAATGTTACGTAACAGCTGGAATAAAAGGGAAAAGAAACATCTGGTTGGCTCATGTTGTGTTTGTCAAAACACTGGCTGTGAAAAGACCAGGATCCCAGGCCTTTCAACGTCCAGGTCATTCTGAGCAAAACATTCCCCTTGCCGCGGCCCAGGCAGGTATGTTTGCAACATGGGTATTCGACTCCTGTCGGTCAAAACAGGTCAGCAGTGCTAACGACAGGTGAAGACCTCATTTCTGAGAGCATGGAGCGCTGGGTTGGGCGTGTTGCCTTGATGACAGGGGCCTCTGCAGGCATTGGGTACAGTGTGACTAATAGGCTACCTAAATTAATGAAAAATATGCTAAAAGTGGAAATCGCTGCTTTTTTTGTGCTGAATATTACTCTATATGGTTTGAAATATCACATAATGATCCAAATTATATTTTTACTCACCTGCGGAAACGAGTATTTGTCGAACCAAAAGTTCTGTATTCCAAGCCCAGCAATTCCAGCTTAAGCAGCCCAAATCAATTTGCATTTCATTGTTCTGTGGTCATAATATTGATTTGACAAAATTTCGAACTTTGTTTTTCTTCATCATGAATGTGAATATACATTCGGTCTCCACTTTAACGTGTTTTCATTCGATGTGGCATGAGACGGACAAGACGTAAGTCCGTGTGCAATGTGCAGAAATATATACGTGTTTATGTGCACACACACATTACAATTTTGCTGCACACACACATACATTACGATTTTGCCATACACACAAATACCAACTTTGTCGCTCTCGTCACACACACATAAATTACAATTTTGCCGCGGGCTCGCGCGCGCACACACACACACACACACACACACACACACACACACACACTTTCACTTACTCGTATGCGTACACAGTAATTCCCCCCCCCCCCCACCCCCTCCCCCTCCTCCCTCTCGATTTTTTTCCTTCCCTCGTCTAATATCACTTACAGTGAAAAGACGTTAAACTAAAGAACGAACGAACACACACACACACACACACACACACACACACACACACACACACACACACACACACACACACATGCACATTACGAATATTACATTAAAGACTGAAAATCTCTATGGTGGCTTGGTTGTAACATTTGAAAAGTGTGTGTGTGTGTGTGTGTGTGTGTGTGTGTGTGTGTGTGTGTGTGTGTGTGTGTGTGTGTTCGTTCTTTAGTTTAACGTCTTTTCACTGTAAGTGATATTTGACGAGGGTTGGAAAAAAAATCGAGTGGGAGGGGAGGGATGTGGGGGGGGGGGGGATTACTGTGTACGCATGCGTGTAAATGAAAGTAAGTGTGCGAACGCGCGCGCGCGCGCGTGTGTGTTACATATAGAAAATGATTGATTTAAGGTGTTGGTTTTATTTTAAGCATAACAATATAACATATTTCTAATGAAAAACTAACAACTATAACAGCGAACCAACTGGACTATTTAACAAGCAGTTGAAAAAGTCATACATTATCAATGGACTGCTGAAGATTGTCAACACTGAAGATGATAGGGATGAGACTTTAACATATCCCAAGTTAGTACATGATCGGCTGTTATGTGAGTACCACAGATGCAAGAAACATTACTGACATATTTGGTCTTAAAACAATTCATTTTCCATCTGCATATTAGAGAAATGATTCGCATCTTATGAAAATCATTTTGGTAATATTTTCCCATGAAACCATACATTTTCTGAATATTATTATGTAACTCCGAGTTACCGGTGTATTTTTCTCCAAGCTGAAATTTTGATCATTTGATTTTTTCTACCATGGTGTAACATTCCAGAAGTGAAAGCAAAATATTTAAGTCTAACTCCTTCGTGGAACTTCTAGGTCCTTTTTTTCAACCAAAATTTTTCATTATAGTAAAAACCGCAATGAGAAGGAATCCAGCAAAAGGTCATGTAAGAGCCTCTTAGTAAGAGTTCGTGAATCAAATGGTTGATTTCAATGATGACTTCATACTTTATAAGTTCAATAGCATGAAGAACTGATTTGGAATCAACATAAAATAGAATCTGAAAATATAGTTTTCGGAAAGGATACCATGAAATTTAACGCCATTAGAATTGCTTTGAGTTCAGCTGTGAAGATGGACTTATTCTCTCCCAGATGAAATGAGTTTTGAAAGTTAAGGTCTGGAATAACAAAAGCAGCACCAGCTCTATCATTTACAACAGAGCAGTCTGTAAATATCTTTAGATGATTAAGATATTTCTCTTCCAAATGAATTCGTACATGCGATATAAGTAAATTCATGTTGTCATCTTTGGTCATATCAGTATGATCGATATCAAATTGCGCTCTTTGGAGTTCCCATACAGGTGTAGGTGATACCACAGACCTTTTAGCAAAATGTGGGGGTGTTTTTCACGCTGGAATTTGTTAAAATATTTGGCGTGTATGTTCCCAGTGTGGTATGAGAGGATATCGATTTAGCTCTCTTTGGAAAATCACGGTCGGATTTGAGAGTTATTTCTATTCCATATCATTTTCATCCGTTAAACTTCTCAAGACAAATTTAGTACACGCAAGTTCCCTTTGATCCTCTAATGGTAATACTCCCGCTGCACTGTACGTTTTCTTACTGGAAGCATGGCCTGGTAAGCCAAGTGCCAGTTTATAAGCTCTGCAGTCTATGCTTTGAATTTTTTTCAATAAATATTTCGGTGCACTGAAGCATACTTCTTGTGCAGAAAAAGGTTTGACCGAACATGTGATGTGCAAAGGTGTAGTAGAGTGAATATGTCCTGGCTCCATGGTTGTTTGCACACTATTTTCAAGAGTTTAATGTTTTCCTGGCCTTTGTTAAAATGCAATCGATATGATGATTCTAAGTTAATTTTGACGTAAGGTGCACTCCAAGGAATTTAACTACTCTTTTATATTCCAGGGTGTTATCGTAAATTTTAAAGGAAGGCAATGTTGCTGGACGTGATCCATTATCAAAAAGCATCAAGTGTGTTTTTTCGTTGATATTTGCAGACCATTCTCGCTCATATAACTTGCTACTGTGTTTAATTTATTTTGATATAGCTTTTTTGTGTAATTCATATGTCGGGCTGCCGGCAGGTGTACTCTTTTTTATTGTAACTTTCATCCACATGCATATATTGTCAGCGTATTGAACCATTACAACATTCTTTGTTAGTTTGGGTTGTTGTTTGTGTTTTTTTTGTAGATCATTCATTAGAATGTTGAACAATATTGGAACAATGACAGAGCCCTGAGGAATACCTGTCTGCAATGTTCGTGTAGATGAATACGTATTCCCTATTTTAGTCTGAATTTTTCTGTTTTCTAAGAAGTCTTTTTTAAAGTTATACATATGTCCCGATAATCCAAACGTCTTCAGTGGGGTTTTTTTTGTTTGTTTGTTTTGTTTTGTTTTGTTTTGTGTGTGTGTGTGTGTGTGTGTGCGCGCGCGCGCGCATGCGAAAACGTATCCGTTATTTGTTTCTTTCTTTATCTTTTGCTTTGTATTTGCTTGTTTATGTACAGCAAGTGCATCCCGGATTAGTTGAGACGCCAATGATTGACCAGCTCTTCGGAGAGAAAGCAGCAGCCCACTATTCAGAAAATGCCGTAAGTGAAGTATCTGAGAAACTGGTGGCATGTTGCTGCCTGTACCTGTACTACCTGTTACACGTGTGTATGTGTGTGTGTGTGTGTGTTTGCTTGCATGTGTGTATGTCTGTTTGCATGTGTGTGCGTGTGTGTGTGTGCGCGCGCGCGCGTATCTGTGTGTGTGTGTGTGTGTGTGTGTGTGTACAAACGGTCCGGTGAAGGGTGTTTCGTAAGGTGGGAGGGTATTAAAAAGATGGCGTGTGTTCGTGTTTGTGTACTTGATTATATATGTGTGTTCAATCAGGAATGTGTTTGGGTATATACTTCTGATCTCGTGAGTGTAGTTTGATAAGGATAACAGTATGTGTGTGTGTGTGTGTGTGTGTGTGTGTGTGTGTGTGTTTAACATGACAACGCTGGTGTGTGCAGTATCTCCAGGCGGACGACATCCCCGAGACTATCCTGAACATCCTCAACGCTCCGCCACATGTGGAGGTTTGTATGTCATAATTTCGTGACGTGAAACCATTTGGGTTCTGTTTATAATGTCGCTGAAGGACATTTTTACTCCCTAGAATATATAGTTTGACTGTTGAATGGATAACTAATGAAATTTGTTAATGTCAGTATATGTCTTCGGTCTGTCTCTCTCGTTCGCTCGCTCCGACTGTTTATCTGTCTCTCCCTCTCTCTCTCTGCGTAGAATGTGCTTGTAGTTTGTTTTCAGAAGAGATATTGTCACAACCCGTAGGGGGTTGCCCATGTACCCCCCACCCCTTCCCAGACTAACTAACGTCCCGAAAACACAAACACAGAAACACAGAAGAGTTCAGCTCGTTTTCCTTTTACTGTGATCACTGGGAAAAAAATCCATAAATAAATAAACGCTACAAAACAAAGAATTCAAACATATAACCCCTGTCTAACCACAGCACAACTCTTCTACAATTTCATAGTCAATTGCAGCGCCAGTTCAGCTCAACTACGCTGCCAGAGTTCACACTCATCCAGACAGCTGAAGACGGACGACGCTTGCAGTTTCGATGGCTAAGATAGGATCGGGATGAGAGGGGCAATGGGAATGAGGGAAAGGGTACGTTGGAAGTGAGGAGTGGGAGCGGGAGTGAGGAAGTTTTGGGGAGGACACAGTAGAAGGGGAACAAGGACCGTTCCAGAGTTGTCCTGGAGATCCGTCGAAGGCAGTGGCACGGAAGGGGTGGAGGGGGGGGGGGGGAACACAGGAAACAACCCGCTCCCCCGTCTCTGAAGACTATGCCTCTTTTACATGTTACAAAAGAGTACACCCCCCTCCCACCGCCCCTCCTTAAGCAATATACATTACACTAAACCTTTTACATAAGCCATCAGCACACAAACACTATCGCCGTGAAAAGTATTTGAACCGTTCATTATAGCTTTCCCAAATAATAAAAGGGTTAAACCAACACACAATACAAAGCGTCCATTACGACTAACCACAACAGCAATAACAATATTTCAGTATACACCATGCTAGTTTCGAATAATAGAAACAGCACCAGTCAAGCTAGATCACAACTACATCTCATTTCCATCCCCGCAAAAAACGTTTGGGAATATTTACAGACGAATCAGACATTTTTTCATAACAAAGAAACCAAACTGAAACAATAATCCGAGCTGAATATGTAGCAAAATGACACACCTAAACACAACAAATTTACTCATTCCCCCCAAATATTTAGAAGTAAAAGAATACTAGATTTTAAATATTTCCGATAAGAAAACATCACTCCAACCTTTCAAGCAACCAAAACCTAACTCACTCTGGTGTCAACAAATGTCACAAGTCACATCACTAAAATTAATTAGCACTACAAAGACAAACACACAACTCCCTCACCTATGCGCTTAGAGTTGATTTCATCAAGATTTTGCGCCTATAAATACCATTATTATTATTATTATTATTTTATCACAACAACAACAACAATAAACAGTAAACAACACACCCAGAGCACATGGCTTTGACCCGTCTTCTCCATTAAAACTTCGAACGAGGTGGTGGGTTGGTTGATTGGTTGGACGTTGTTTGCTTGCTTGCTTGCTGGCTTTCAGCTTTTTGGAGAGCTTTACGTTTTGTTCCTCTTGTTTTCTTTCATCGAGGAAGCGATTTTCAGTCGTCAGTCACGGCCTGCGCCAGAAAAAGCCAGGTGGGGTGGATGGACCCATCAGGACGTCGGATTCCCGCATGGATGCCTTCCGGCACGTGACGCACGTTGCTCTCGGGAAGCACGCGCAGCAGACGCCTCATGGACACGTGGGCGGGGCGAGCGGCACCTCCGGCACCATCAGCACCACCTTCACCACCACCAGCGGCAGCAGGAGCCCTGAGGTCCCCGCAGTAGAGGAGCAGCACGCGGCGAGGCAGAACGTCGCTCAGGCTGGCCTGGGCCTGCAGCACGATGAAGCCGGACATCTCGTGCTGCAGGAACTCCTGCGTCACCAGCAGGATGATCTGCACGTGGAGGTAATATAGAGATGTGTGTTAGAGGCCTTGACTGAATGAATGATCTGCGTGCACGTGGGGGTGTATAGAGATGTGTGTTAGAGGCCTTGGCTCAATGAATGATGTGCACGTGGGATATAAAGAGATGTGTATTAGAGGCCTTGAAAAAATCAATTATCTGCACGTGGGGTACATAGAGATGTGTGATAGAGGCCTTGGCTCAATGAATGATCTGCACGTGGGGGTATGAAGAGACGTGTGTTAGAGGCCTTGACTGAATAAATCTGCACGTGGGATGTATAGAGATGTGTCTAACACACATCTCTATATACCTTCACGTGCAGGCAGATCATTCATTCAGTCAAGGCCTTGACTGAATGAATGATCTGCCTGCACGTGAAGGTATATAGAGATGTGTGTTAGACGCTTTGAATGAATGATGTGCACATGGGATGTATAGAGATGTGTGTTAGAGGCTTTGACTAAATAAAAGGTTTGCACATGGGGGTATATACAATGTGTGTTGGAGGCCTGATTCAATAACCAAGGTCAAATCAATTCCAGTCAAACCATGTTGCTTATAGCCCAGCTGACCACAGAGGCCATTTCAGACTGAATGACCAGGACGAACTGCAATGAGGTTTATAAAACGAGATTCGTGTTGGCGGCCTTCAATGCCTGACCAGGACGATCGCACTAAGACGTATAGAATACATGTGTTGGAGACTGTGATTGAATGCCCAGGGTGATGTGCACGTGGAGTATAAAGTGAACTTCATCTTGGTGACAATGTGAAGCGTGGTGTGCATGTATTGCACTGTAACCAGAACGCTGACAGGATCGCAAAAGAAACAATGTGAGAGAAAAATCCATTCTAATACAAATCGAGAACTGAGAAGCCAGCTGTCACAACTGTTGTTGTTTTTCTATTTACCTGGGTTCAACACCTGTCAGCAAACTATCAGCATATCTTTTCGGCTATTTGTATTCCACCAATAAAAAAAATAATAATTTAAAAAAATGAAACGCTAACAAATATGTTCTTTTTTCTGCGACCAAAAAAGAAGAAACAATGAATTTAAAAAATCATTTATTGCATCATCATCGTCATCATAAAAACAATAATGATAATGATGATAATGATTTTTAATTACCTTCCAGCTTCGTTCAAGGCACTCGGCAAACGCCTCGGCATAGAAGTCTCCAGGCATGATCTCTTCGTCCGGCAGTGCCAGCCGTAGCTCTGGCCTCACGTGTCGCACGCACCGCCGCACGGCCAAGGCCAGCTCCAGATCCCGAGGCGCGTACACCAGAAGAGCATCGTGAGCGAAGTCGGCGCGGCGCGGCAAGCGCGTGTGACGCATCACGTGCCAGACGTGCCGCACGAGCGTCCAGTTGCTCCACAGCAGGTAGGTCATCAGCAGGGCCAGCAGCTGCAGCAGCTGAGCCACCGCGGACACCGTGAAGACGGACAGACCCACGCAGCGCCTCCAGTGACCCTCCCACTCGGCCAACACCCTCCGCGTGCTGGACTCGCTGCCGTCCTCCAGCACGCACGGGAAATCCCGCCCGTTGTCGTCGTAGTCGTCGTCGAAGCCTTCGTTGTGGACGTCCCCGTCCAGACGCACCGTCGTGGTCCCCAGCCAGTGCACCATGTCCAGGGCTTGGCACGTGCAGCTCAGCGGGTTGCCACGGAGACGGAGGGTGAGGGTGTGGCTAGCGGCCAGGCGATCCATGGTCTGTGTGTCCGTGCGAGAAAGGATGTGGATCAGGTTGTCCCTCAGGTCCAGGTCTTCCAGTTCCGTCAGCAAGGAGATGTCTACAGGGACAGACTGGAGGGGCAGGGGGGTAAAAGGGGAGAAGTGGATGAGGGTAGGCGGGAAAGGAGGGGCGGGCTCGACACCATGTTAGACAAATTTACACAAACGTGTGTGTAAATGTGTGTGTGTGTGTGTGTGTGCGCGCGTGTATGTGTGTGTGTGTGTGTGTGTGTGTGTGTGTGTGTGTGTGTGTGTGTGTGTGTGTGTTGTGCGCGACGCTTGTTCGGGTTTGACAGATGGACCTTGAAATTGGAGAGCGCATCAAACGTTTCGGTTTAATTTATGAAAATGGTTCCTCAGAAAGTCAGCTCAAAGGTCAGTATTACTGTGGGGGAAAACGAGTGGAGATGAACAACTCTTCCTTCGTCTTTCAAAGGGTGCATTCGAAATAAGAATCAAATAATAAACTGAAGAAGGCTGGGTGAACATTTCGATCATTCAAAGACAGAAGCTGGGGCCATTTGACTTGTGAGAGGCAGAGGCAGATTCATTAGTAATGCCTAAGATAACTCGAGTTTTGTCTCCTGTGGACTTGTGACACAAAGGACAAAATTCGATTTTAGGCACTACAGTGAACGGTCCTTAAAAGCAAGTGCGCTGGAGACCTCCCCCCCTCCCCAAACAATATAATTGTATTCTGAGTCAGCCAAGAGAAAAATTACTTCAAACATACAAGCCCATGTATACACAAAAGCACACATACATGCATGCACATCACAGAGCACGTACGCACCAACGCAAATGTCTAAAGCGCACGAGCACACACTCTCACTCTTCCACAAAAGACATACGCGCAGATGCACAAGCACAAACGAAAAAATTGTTAATTTTGCTAACCTCAAACTGGTTCCGGGCCAGTACTAGACGCTTCAGACGGGACTGGTGTTTCAGCAAGTCAGGCGGCAATTTGCCGAGGTGGTTACTGGACAACGACAGCTCTTCCAAATCGCCCAGAGGTTGTAACAGAGCAGTCCCGCTGGTCCATAGAAATGTCTCTTGAAGGTAGACATCGGAAAGTATCAAACGCCGCAATGTTGACATGTGCTGAAAGACCCGGTTTCCTATTGTGTGACAGTCATTGCCACTGAAGTCGAAAGTGTGAATGTTGGTCAGTCCAGTGACTGTAAAGTCACAGTTCATCGCCCCGCAATAAGACAGGTCCATTGCAGTCAAGTTACCTCCATTGGGTACATGGACATGCATGGGGAACTGGGAAAAATCGTTGACAGCAGCTGACGCATTCAGGTACCTTAACGATGAAGCTGTGTTTATGAAGATCGTTGTGTTCAAACGTGGACCCAAACGGTCTGCCGGCAAGTGATAGTGACCGTTACTACCTCTGGCAAAACCCATTTGAACAGAGACATCCAAAACTTCAATCCTGACCATCCCAGTTATCAGTTTCAAGATCGTCGATGGTTCAATGTGTCGTATCGTATTCTTTGATATATCCAGATGCGTCAGACATTTCAAAAGGATTCCGTTGAATCTGAAAGCTGTCGAAGAAATATAAACCAGGTCGGAAGACTGTAAGCTGAAACGTTTTATACACACATTGTTCATATACTTTGTAATGGTCTTGTCTAAGACTGTTGGACCTACATGACGACTATAGTTAACTTCTTCAAGGGTCTGGTTTTGAACTCCGTACAAAGCCAGCAACAAGGAGTGTATTTGCAAAGTATGCGTGTCTGTCACAATAAGGTGGGTGAGGTGAGGGAGGTGGCAGAAGGCGCACAGCTCCACCCGGAATAGACGACAATTCCTCAGGTTGAGAGTCTGGAGAGCGGAATAGCGGAAAACAGAAAAAGTTTTATTACTGATGCGCCCAATGAGACAAACAGAAGGATTCACAGTTAAAGTTTCTAGAGTAAGGTTTGAAAAGGTTGTGCCAAAATGAGATTCATAGAAGAAGTCTATGAACAAGTTCTTTAGAGAATGTAGAGGATCTAGTGGTTTCATTGGAACGTCTTCATCAAATCCCAAGTTATTGTTTTCCAGATGAAGGCTTTCGAGGGAAACCAGAGGAGTAAATACTTCTGGCAGATATCCAGACTCTAAACCCAGTTGGTTCGAACGAAGATCGAGCGTGATCAGATTCTTTAAGCCATCGAAGGCAGCCGACTGAAGAGTGCTTAGACTGTTGAAACGCAGGCTGAGATACTGGAGGCTGGACAGAGTGCACATGCTGTGGTTGTGGATCGTTGTCAGCGCGTTGCTGCTCAGATCCAAACGCTGAAGAAAGGTCAGATGCCGCAGGGCTGCGGACGGCACGCTGCTCAGGTTGTTATCGCTCAGGTCCAGTGAACGAAGACGGGTCGTGTTTCTGAACACGGCGTCAGACACCGAGTGCTGTCCGGTTGCTGACAGCACAAGAGTGGTCAGGTTGGTTAATCCGCTTAAGACATCACTTTGCAGAGTTCCCAGTGCGTTGTGGCCGAGGTTCAGAGCCTGCAAGTTTGGTCGGCTCAAGAAGATGTCTCCTGGCAAGCGAGAAAGCCTGTTATAACTGATATCAAGGTGCTGTAATGCGGCAAACTGCGGCCGCTTCAAGTCATCGAGTGAGGTCAGAAAATTGGACGCCATGTCCAGCCACACCACGCCAGCGGGCAGAGGGGCAGGGAACCTGGTCAGTCGGTGGTGGCTGCAGTGGACACGGGGTCCGGCAGTGGACGTGGTGGTAGCGCAGGGGGTGGCCCTGCTGACGTCACAGCTCAGGAGGAGGATCGCCACCACGCCGATCGTCAGATGCCACCTCTGACCAGACCGTGTCGTCTTCGCCATCATGACGTCGGAGTCTGTCATCACAGATCAACACGTTGTAACGTATTATTATTTTTTTCATGTTTAACATGTGTGTTTTTCACATGCGTATTTGCACTACACTACATCATATCATAATTGCCACACCACATCACAACATTTTATATTAATTTTTGACTCACTTGTGTAAACAAAGTGAGTCTATGTTTTAACCCGGTGTTCGGTTGTCTGTGTGTGTGTGTGTGTGTGTGTGTGTGTGTGTGTGTGTGTGTGTCTGTGTGTCTGTGTGTCCGTGGTAAACTTTAACATTGACATTTTCTCTGCAACTACTTTGTCAGTTGACACCAAATTTGGCATAAAAATAGGAAAAATCCAGTTCTTTCCAGTCATCTTGTTTAAAACAATATTGCGCTTCTGGGATTGGCACAAAAAATAAAGAATGAAGCCTAATTATATGCAATCTGCATTTACTGTTATATTTATATTTTTTGTATTCTCTAAACTTGGCACTTTGATCTGATATTCTGACCCAACAGCTAGAGCAGTCATTATTATCATTTTTTTTGTTCAAACAGGAACTTCTTTTGCTAAGCATGGAATTTTTATTTATTTTGCAAACGTTTTGGTGCAGATAGTAAAAAGGGGAAATTACTCTGTAATGCTAGTGGAGTTAATTTGCTTTAAACTGATCTTTCTCATCTTAAACATTACATTTTGAAACAAGAGAGGCAAGGCCTTCAAGACTCACTTGTGATGCACTTTTTTTTAAAAATCCAAGCTTTTTATGTATTGAGTATAATTTCAAAATGTAATGTTTAAGATGAGAAAGATCAGTTCAAAGCAAACTAAGTTCCCCAGCAGAGTAATTTCCCTTGTTCTGCTATCTACACCAAAACGTTTACAATAAATAAAACTTCCATGCTTAGCAAAAGAAGTTCCTGTTTCAACAAAAAATGATAATAATGACAGATCCTTTGTTGGGTCGAATATCAGATCAAAGTGCCAAGTTTAGAGAATACAAAAAATATAAATATAACAGTAAATGCATTATACTCAATACATAAAAACTTGGATTTTTTTTAAAGTGTATCACAAGTGAGTCTTGAAGGCCTTGCCTTTCTTGTTACAATATTTTCTATCCACAAGAAGCTGCCACCTCTCTCTCTCTCTCTCTCTGCGCGTGGATTCATGCTAAAGTGCTGGCATAATATGTTGTATTTGCTTTAGTTTCTGGTGTGCGGGGTGACTGTGCAATATGACATGTGCAGTGGTGTGGTTCTTGTCTTTTAAACGGATTATATTAATTACATGTGAATATCTGCAATGCTTTGATGTATACATGTCTTCATGTTAAATATTACTATTTAAATCGAGTCTGGTGTTTTCGAGTTGAGTAACTGTCCACTTTTGCTCCTCCGCACCTTGTATGTGTACTCCTTATGAAATGATAAAGTTCTTCTCATCTTTTGTCTTGACTTGTCTTAAAAGTGTGTCTCCAAACTGTCAATTGGCTTTTTTGCTTTGTTTGTTGCTTCCCTGTTCTGTGCATGTTCGCCACCTCCCTCACCTGACCCACCTTGTGGTAACTGACACGTATGCTCTGAAATTACACTACTTGTTGCTGGCTTTCTACTGAGTCTGTCATCACACAGGGAAATATAGACCTGGGGGAACATAGATCTACCAAAAATAGTGTAGAAACATAGACCGAGTGTGGGGGGTTCTTATACTGGGGGAACTTAGACCCGGGCAATCTTAGACCTGGGAGAACATAGACCTGTGGGAAACATAGACCTGGGGGGACTTAGACCTGAGGTAACACAGACGTGGGGAACATAGACATGTTCCCATTGATCCCTGCCTTTCTAAGCCGAGCCAAAAACACAGAGAACCTGAATTCACTGCCCCTCATGTAATCAGTTATATGTAGCCAAAACGAATTGACTTGGCGGAGTAACTTTTTGCCTGCCCACAGGAAATCGGATCAGTCAGAAAGAGTCATGACTTTATTTACTCACAGCAGTCTTGTGCAGAAAATAGTGAGAAGATATTCAAATGGAAATGTGGATAGTAGGCGTTTAAAAAAAAACCCAACCCATCTAGCGAAAATGGAGAGTATACTATTGTTTCACGGGGCAGGAAAACCGCAACTGTCACATTCACACTGTGACAAACACAGACGCGCGTGCGCGCGCGTGTGCGCGCGCACACACACACACACACACACACACACACACACCTGACAGGAAGCCTGACAAAAGAATCAGGCAAGAGAAACCAGCTACGTGTGTAGAGACAGTACACGTTTCTGGAGTCACCCAAAACTGTCTCCCCCACACACCCCCACCCCCCATCCCCACCCCCCACCCCCCAACCCCACCCACCAAATCCCTCTTCTCCCAGTACACACACCTACCGCTTCACCCATTCCTTAGGGGAGCGTGTCGATACTCCCCCGTGTCGATACTCCCCCGTGTCGATACTCCCCCGAGTCGATACTCCCTCGTGTCGATACTCCCCCGTGTCGATACTCCCTCGTGTCGATACTCCCTCGTGTCGATACTCCCTTCCCCGTGTCGATACTCCCCCGTGTCGATACTTCCCCGTGTCGATACTCCCTCGTGTCGATACTCCCCCGTGTCGATACTGCCTTCCCCGTGTCGATACTCCCCCGTGTCGATACTCCCTCGTGTCGATACTCCCCCGTCGATACTCCCTCGTGTCGATACTCCCTCGTGTCGATACTTCCCCGTGACCCCTTCCTCAGCGTGTTCCAATCGGCCCACTCCACCCCCACTCCTCCCGTCAGCACACACCCCTACCACCCCCCACCCCAGATCGCCGTCTCCCATTCCCCGATCAGCCATCCATCCAGAGAAGTACAAATCTGTCTCCTTCCCCCTTTCCCCGTCCTCATCCCCACCCCCCTTCACATATCACTGCCTACCACCCCCACCCCTTCATCTCCCCTGCATAGAATTTGACAAAGATCTCATGGACGGTAACCTATTCTCTCACTCCTACAGGCGCACACAAACCATTAATCTACGCAACGCCAGTACAGCAGGCGGATCGACTTCATGCAGGAAAAATAATCATACGAAACAAAGAGAAAAGAAGCCGATTATTCACGACACCAAACTACACGAAATGATATAGGAGCATGTACATAACATAACTGAATGCAGTGAAAAACATAACGTTGAATAAGGGAGAGACAGACATACAGACAGACACAGACAGAGTGGGAGAGAAAGAGACAGCCAGACAGACAGACACAGACAGAGTGGGAGAGAAAGAGACAGCCAGACAGACAGACACAGAGAGACAGACAGACAGACAGAGAGAGAGAGAGAGAAAGAGAGAGAGAGAGAGACAGAGAGAACAAAAACACGAAGGACAGAAGTTCACAGACTGATTCCTTACCGCAGTTGCCAGTCGCGACAGTGTCACCACCACAACAAGGAAGAAAGGCCCACAACCGGATCCCTATTGCTCAGAACACACAACACACACACACACAACTGTCTCCGCACTGCAGGCAGGAGCGGAATAGTAGCGCTCCGACGTCGATTTTGTTATTTGTGCGACAAAAGAGCACACACACACAGGATTCCCCCTCCCACTCCCCACCCCCACACACGGATACCACACACACACACGCGCGCGCGCTCGCTCGCACGCACGCACACGATAACACACAAATAACACACCTAAACGTGAAACAACAACTAATTCGAACGAGCAGAGAATGGCGGCAATATCAATGCTACCGAGTTCATTCGTCGAATGAATAAGCCTTGTCCATGTCAAGATCTCTCTCTCTCTCTCTCTCTCTCTCTCATTTCCATACGAGAAATATAGGAAGTTCGATGATTTGTTTTTCTGCTTGAATGCTTACGCTTTGCACGTTGTTGAACACACTTCAGCCATGTACACACACCCCCTCCTCCCACCCCTTCCTTCTCCGCCTCTCCTGCCACCACCACCACCACCACTGTCACCTACAATGCGCAGGCGCGTTTTCTCTCCTCACTGTGTGTGTGTGTGTGAATCTCTGTCTCAATCTATTAACCTCCGCCTGTTTTTTTTTTTTTTTTTCCTGCATGATAATGTGTAAGTGTGAGAGAGGGTGCGTTGTCAATAACAGATTAATGTCATTTAGTAGCTGAAAAGTGCACGTATGGAGCTTCATTCCTTTTTTTTAATTTTTTTATTTATTTTTTTTAGGGGAGGGGTGATAATTATAATACTGTCTGTGGTTAAACGTACTCAGAGCTGGCTAGATTTATCACAAATGGGAGAACACCTATCACCTTGCATGGCAAACAAAATATTGTTAGAAGAGGTTAGAATTAAGCTGTCTGATAGAATAATGTGTGAATCAGTCAGGAAGTGGAGATATCTCTCAACTTATATCACAGATTGACATGGGCCAGTAGCGGAGTGACAGCCGTATGATCAATGGTTTCTCTACTGCAGTGGGAAGTCATTTTCAGCCTAGTC
>NC_134876.1:83456173-83551173 GCF_041734735.1 Babylonia areolata
ATTTTGCAGAATGGATATAACACAACTGGCAGTTTTTGTACGGTGTACGAATAGAATGCGTTCTGAACTTGAGTGCACTCGTGTGGTTGCATGCACACTGACAATCGAGAAAACCCAGAAGATGCAGGCACGCCAATGAGCGTGGGTAGGAGGCTGTATCGAAGTCTGCCGGCGAGCATGGAAGAGAGGATGACCAGGCATCAGTGTGTGCGGGACTTGCAGCTCTTGCAGCAGTTCTTCTGCATGTATTCGGTGCTGCAGGAGGCGATGCGGTGAAATTGGCACCACGGAGCGTCCTCGCAGTCTGCACAGCAGCACAATCCTCTGAATAAATCCTCTGTATCCCCACATACATCAGACTAGACAACTGTGTAGCCTGACTACATGAGAGCAGACATACACGTGTCCCTGTATCTACCAGACAAGTGTGTAAATAGCCTGAATAAATGGGAACAAACATACACGTTTCACTGTATCTATCTTTCAATCTCAGGGTCCCGGGTTCGAATCTCGGTAACGGCACCTGGTGGGTAAATGGTGGAGATTTTTCCGATCTCTAAGGTCAACATATGTGCAGACCTGCTAGTGTCTGAACCCTCTTCGTGTGTACACGCACGCAGAAGATCAAATACGCACGTTAAAGATCATGTAATCCATGTCAGCGTTTAATGGGTTATGGAAACAAGAACATACCAAGCATGCACACCTCCGAAAACGGAGTATGGCTGCCTACATGGCGGGGTAAATAAAATAAAAAAAACACAAAAAAAACACGGTCATACACGTGTCTGTCTAAGCGTGTATGTGTGTATTCCTGAAATCTGATTGAATGACACAGGAAACGAATGATAAGCGCCCAGTGGCAGCCGTCAGTCGGCTCTAACCAGGTAGGCAGCCTGTTGTGCAAATGACCCAGTGTTTGTAAAGCGCTTAGAGCTTGGTCTCCGACCGAGGATAGGCGCTGTGTAAGTATCCATATCAATCAATCAATCAATCAGTCAAGCAATGTCTTCACTGAGGACTGACCAGAAGACTGGCAGGTCTGGCAGCACAGTCTAGAGAACTCAATGGTGTTGCAGGGCTTATCGTA
Organism: Babylonia areolata; assembly: GCF_041734735.1. NCBI lineage: Eukaryota > Metazoa > Mollusca > Gastropoda > Neogastropoda > Buccinidae > Babylonia > Babylonia areolata. Next base: position 83,457,264 of record NC_134876.1, read on the forward strand.
TCCGCCGTCCATCACCCCACTGCAGTCGAGTCCCTTGTACACGTCGGTCCCTGATGGGGGGTCTCCGAACGGACAGTCGGCTGGGGTACACACGGAAATGTTTTCTTCACGGAGGGGTCGGTGAGAGCGTGTGGACTGGTACAATCTGCTCTATCTGCGCTACAAGCTCTGTGTAACACTTTAAAAGAAATAAGTAGGATGACATAAAGTAAAATAAAATGGAATAAGAGAAAGTGAATAAAATGAAATAAAACAAAACAAAATAAAATATAACAAATAGATAAGAAATAAACAAATAATAGATAAATGAATGAATTGACTAATGAATATGCAAGCAAACATATACATAAATACATTAACGAATTATAATGATAATAAGATAAAATGTATTGTACTTTTTTTTTAAAGGCAGCAATGGCCTAACCTTAGCATAAACCTCACGCGCTGATCAATCCCTGATGACAGATGAAACGAACAAATAAAGTGACATACTTCACCACTGAGTGTATCAGGGAGGGTCTTACTTACTTACTTACTTACTTACTTACTTACTTACTTACTTGCTTGCTTATTTGCTTGCTTGCTTACTTACTTACTTACTTACTTACTTACTTGCTTGCTTACTTACTTACTTGCTTGCTTGCTTATTTACTTGTTTGCTTGCTTACTTACTTATTTGCTTGCTTGCTTACTTATTTGCTTGCTTAATGCCCGTTGCGCCCTTTGCCCTTTAGCATGTAGGTCAGCCAGCAACGAAGAACCACCACTCTTGTCTGTTTGAGGCCAGTCTTTGAATGGCAGTGCACGCCCCTGATGTGCTTCAGGGTCTTGAGTTACCCCCCTTCAACTGTTCTGCGCCAGGTCTGATTGAAGCAAAGAAAGTCTGTGGGCCTTTTTACGGCAGTGTCCATTCCATTCCATGTTCATGCTCCAAGGGCAGGTTGGGATCTCAAGGCCTGACTAACGCGTTGGGTTTATGTAGATCAGGCACCATAGATTTTTTTCTGCTTTTTTTTTTACGCAGATGTGGTGTAGTATATCTGGTTTAGTCGACACGCTACACTTCCTTGAAACTAAAACTGAAACCCAATAAGCATACGACATATGACATTATTTATCGTCCCATCCGAATGCTTTAAACGTGCCTGCGAAGTGGGAGACCACTGAATCCGCATCAGACATTCATCAAGCCCGAGTCACACTCACTGCACAGTCGTACGACAGGATCCGACAGCTGATCGGCTCCTTTATGGGAACTGAGGCAGATCTGTTACATGCACTTGTAGCACAAGTAGTCTAACAGTGGAAGCTGAGGCAGAATTAGCAGCCGTAGCAGCAGCAGCAACAACAGCAGTTTTGCATTTGCGTCTTCTCGTACATCTTGGAAATGTTCAAGATCGAATTATATCTTTTGAATGAAACAAACCGTTCTAAACTTTTGTTACTGCCACTTCTTCTATGGCTTTATTATTATTATTATTATTATTATTATTATCATCATCATCATCATCATCATTATCATCATCATCATTATCATCATCACTGTTCTCATTCTTACAAATGCTGTCGTTGATATTATTATTGATATAATCGTATTGATGTTGACGTTACCGTTTTCATTTTGCAATCATAAGATTTGTTACTACTCTTGTCGTTAATGATGTTTTGTTATTGCTTTTGCCTTTACCGAAATCATAATACATTCAGCAATATTCAGGATAAAGACATACTGACCAGATGGTATTGAATGTCTTCTTACCTGAGATACTGTTTGATGAGTGTGAAGACTCGATACAATTTCCAAGTTTGCAAACCTGTGCAAGACAAAAAAAACACAACCAAGTAAAAATCGATTAGAGTAGGTCATTTTGTTTGTTCTCTGTCTGTCTGTCTGTCTGTCTCTCTCACACACACACACACACACACACACACACACACACACACACACACACACACACATTTACACACTCGCATGTAATGCTACCTATAGATATACAGACCAAGTCGCAAAGGAACAACTCGCACAACCAACCAATCAACCAGCTAAGCAGTCTTCCACCATAACGACAACCAAGCAGCAACAACAACCACAACAAAGTGACCCAAGTGTCATGCCAAATGACGTTTCATCAGAAGACTCTCTCTCTCTCTCTCTCTCTCTCTCTCTCTCTCTCTCTCTCTCTCTCTCTCTCACACACACACACACACACACACACACACACACACACACACACACAGAGGAACAGGCTTGCCTTGCCAGGTGCACAGGTGAATCCATCCACGCCCACCACCGCTGAGGACATGCCCTGTTTCAGGTAGCACATGAGGGAGTAGCACACCTGGCTGTAAGGAGCTCCACCCCCTGTTCCGTACAGACTCTAGATGGGAAAAGATTATCCAGAATCTGGCTGGGGGAAAAGTTATCCAGAATCTGTTGGGGGAAAAGTTATCCAGAACCTGGAAAAGGTTACGTCGTAGAGAATGTGCCTGAGAAAAAAATATCGAACAGACTCTAGTTGGGACAAAGTTATACAGAATCTGTCTGGGAAATAGTTATATCGTACAGAATATGCTTGAGGGAAAAATTACATCTTACAGACTCTAGGTGGGGGAAAGTTATACAGAATCTCTTTGGGAAATAGTTATATCGTACAGAATCTGCCTGGGTAAAACTACATCGTACAGGATCCAGTGGGGACAAAGTTTACAGAATCTGTTTTGGGTATTAAGTTATATCGAACAGAATATGCCTGGGGATAACTACATCTTACAGGATCTAGCTGCGACAAAGTTTACAGAATCTGTTTGGGAAAGTTGTATCGTACAGAATCTGTTTGGAAATACAGTTATATCGTACAGAATATGCCTGGGGAAGATTATATCGTACAGACTCTAGTTCGGACAAAGTTGCAAAGAATCTGTGTGGGGGAAAAGTTATATCGTACGGAATCTGTGTGGGAAAAATTATCCAGAATCTGTTTGTGTTGGTCTGGTGTTGTTATATCTTACATAATCTGGTTGGGAAGAAATCATATCGTACAGAATCTCGTTGGGGAAAAGTTATATCGCTAGAATCTGGACAGAAAAAGGTTATCCAGAATCTGGTTGGGAAAAGTTATATCGAACGGGGTCTGGTTGGGAAAAAAACGTAATCTAGAATCTGGTTGGGAAAGGGATATAGCGCACAGAGACTGGTGGAGGGTGGGGTGGGGGGTGGGGGGGTATACAGAATCTGGTTGGGAAAAAGTTATATAGAATCTGGTTGGGAAAAAGTTATACAGAATCTGTTTCGGAAAAGGTTATATCGAACATAATCTGCTTGGGAAAAGGTTATCCAGAATCTGAATCTTGGGAAAAGGTTATACAGAATCTGGCTTTGAAAAAGTTATATCGTAGAGATTCTGGTTAGGAGAAAGTTATGTCGTACATAATCTGGTCGGGAAAAAGATTATAACGTACAAAATCTGGTTGGGGGGAAATCGTATCGTACAGAGTCTAGTTGGGAAAAAGTTATATTCGTATAGAATCTGAGTAGGGAAAAAATATATCGTAAAGAATCTGGTTGGGAAAAAATTATATCGTACAGACACTAATCCGGAAAAAGCAAAACATAGTATGGTTGGGAAAAGTTTTATCGTACAGAATCTGATCGGGAAAGTTTTATATGGCATATAATCTGGTTGGGAGATGTTATGCCGTAAAGAATCTGGACTGTACAAAAGAAAAAGCGAGTAGGTCCACATCATTACAACATACCACATTACCGCTCTTCTGTTTGTTTTTTAAAATACGTTCTAGAGGAAGCATGCACGTGTGCGTGCGCGAGCGCGTGTGCGGCTGTTGTGTGTGTTCATGTGCGTTTGTGTGTGCGTGTGTGTTCGTACGTGCGCGCACACGCGCGCGTGTTTGTGTGTGTGTGTGTGTGTGTGTATGTGTGTGTCTGTGTGGGGGTGTGTGTGTGTGTGTGTGTGTGTGTGTTCTAGTTCGGAAAAAGTTAGATCATGCAGACTCTGAATGGAAAAAAGAAAAAGACCGCGAACTTGATAAGTAGATCTACATCATTTCAACATACCGCCTTACCCATCTTCTTGTTTTGATTAATACGTTCTGGAGGAAGTATGCGTGCGCACGTGCGTGAGCGCGCGTACGTGTGTGTGTGTGTGTGTGTTGCGCGTGAGTGTTGCGTGCGTGTGTGTGCGCCCGCGTGTGAGTGTGTGTGTGTGTGCGCGCGCGCATGTGAGTGTGTGTGTGTGTTTAGAAGCGAAACGGCGCAAATAAGTAAACAACAAAAATATTGTTGTTAATAAGATTTAGATCGCAAGCTGTTATTCTTGATGTTGTTCTTCTTCTACTTCTTGGTATTATCATTATTATCATTGTTATTATTATCATGATTATTATCGCTGTTGATGTTGTTGTCAACAACACTACCACAATCATCATGCTCTCCATGACCACCACCACCACCACCACCACCACCAGCAGCAGCAGCAGCAGCACCACCACCACCACCATTACCATCATCCCTTCGGCGAGAACCAGTGTCCAGTGATCAACTCACCCTAGCCAGGTAGGACTGGGGTCCCAGGGACATCTTGCAGATGGTGTCGGGGTCAAACAGCTTTCCAAGGGGCTTCTCTCTGACTGGGGGGGCCTTGGTGCGTGTCAGACAGCTCCCTTCAGGAGAGGGAAGGGGACAGACGGAAGGCCCCCGGGGAATCCTGGCAGCGGACATAACTCCACGCCCTCTGCAGAAAATGTTGGGCCTCGCCGGTGAACGTTGTCAGTGGCGGAGATATGGGTGGTGGTGGTGGTGGTGATGGTGGTGGGGTGGTGGTGGTGGTGATGATGATGGTGGTGATGGTGATGGTGGTGATGATGATGGTGGTGGTGGTGGTGGTGGTGGTGGTTTGGGAGTGTCTTAGGTGGTGGTGGTGGTGATGGTGTTGGTGGTGGTGGGTTGGGAGTATCTTAGGTGGTGGTGGTGGTGGTGATGGTGGTGGTGGTGGTGGTGGTGGGTTGGAAGTGTCTTTGGTGGTGGTGGTGGTGATGGTGGTGGTGGGTTGGGAGTGTCTTAGGTGGTGGTAGTGGCGATGGTGGTGGTGGGTTGGGAGTGTCTTAGGTGGTGGTGGTGGGTTGGGAGTGTCTTAGGTGGTGGTGGTGGTGGTGGTGGTGGTGGTGGGTTGGGAGTGTCTTTGGTGGTGGTGGTGGGTTGGGAGTGTCTTAGGTGGTGGTGGTGGTGATGGTGGTGGTGGTGGTGGTGGTGGTGGTGGGTTGGGAGTGTCTTAGGTGGTGGTGGTGGGTTGGGAGTGTTTTAGGTTGTGGTCCACGTGTATCTATTTGTTTTTTTGTCTGTCTGTGAATCCGTTTTCCTTGTCTGTCTGCCTGTATAACTCTATCTTTGTCCTTTGTGTCGTCTGTCTGTCTCTCTTTGTCTCATTATCTGTGTCTCTATCCCTGTCTTCTTCTGTCTCTATTTCTCTGTCTTTGTCTCCGTCTCTGTGGGGTCTCTCTGTCTGTGTGTGTGTGTGTGTGTGTGTGTCTGTCAATCTCTCTCTCTCTCTCTCTCTCTCTCTCTCTCTCTCTCTCTCTCTCTGTCTCATTATCTGTGTCTCTATCCCTGTCTTCCTTTGTCTCTATTTCTCTGTCTTTGTCTCCGTCTCTGTCTGTCTGTCTGTCTGTCTCACTCTGTCTCCCTGTCTGTCTCTCTCTCTCTCTCTCTCTCGCTCCCTCGCTCCTTCCCTCCCTCTCTTGCACTTTGAACGATTTATTTGCATTTTTCGCTTTGTTTGCATTGCCTCTAGACATCCAACAACGATTCTGCATTGGTAATAACCGCCTTCACGATGAGCTTTATCTTCTGCTTGACGATTGCATATGTTGTCACACACACACACACACACACACACACACACACACACACACACACACACACACACACACACACACTCGCACATAATTTTATATATATAAAGAGAGAGAGAAAGAGAGACAGAGACAGAGACAGAGATAGGATTAAGAAAGTTTCGAACGAACGCAAGGCGTGGATGCAACGATTTTTGACGCTGCTGTTTTATGGGCGTGTCAAAATGTTCAGACTGATCCATATACATATGGTTATATGTGTACATATTACCTCTGCTTTTTTTTATGTGAAAAGGGCAATTTTCTGACATCTGTTGCCTGTCAATGCGCCATGTTTTCACCCATTTTCCCCTTCCTAGCGCCTCCATCCTCACACGCACCCTACTCTCCCACTTCCCTGCCACACACAAACACTCTACTGAAGGTAATGACACCACTTAAATCATGTTATTTTCAAGTATCTCAATTAATTAAGATTGTATTCAAGTTAGTGGTAAAGAAAATGAATAAGTTGCTATCGCCTCAAGCAAAGCGCATCATGTCGTTTTCTCCAGATCTGTGCAGACCCGATATACTTGACCAAAAGTAAGCGGGTGCAAGAAAGAAAGAATCCTTTTCAAAACAAATATCTATGTCTCTCCTGCTTCGTATATTTTTCTACATCTCTTTACTATCGCAAATATGATTATATAGTTCTATCGATTACATCACATGTTACATGTATTGATATCGTAAATATGATTATAGTTTTATCGTACATTTTTGACTCACTTGTGTAAACAAAGTGAGTCTATGTTTTAACCCGGTGTTCTGTTGTGTGTGTGTGTGTGTGTGTGTGTGTGTGTGTGTGTGTGTGTGTGTGTGTGTGTCTGTCTGTCTGTCTGTCTGTGTGTCCGTGGTAAACTTTAACATTGACATTTTCTCTGCAAATACTTTGTCAGTTGACACCAAATTAGGCATAAAAATAGGAAAAATTCAGTTTTTTCCAGTCATTTTGTTTAAAACAATATTGCACCTCTGGGATGGGCACCAAAAAAAAATTTTAAATGAAGCCTAATTATATGCAAACTGCATTTACTGTTATATTTATATTTTTTGTATTCTCTAAACTTGGCACTTTGATCTGATATTCTGACCCAACAACAAGAGCAGTCATTATCATTTTTTGTACAAACAGGAACCTCTTTTGCTAAGCATGGAAGTTTTATTTATTTTGCAAACGTTTTGGTGCAGATAGTAAAAAAGGGAAATTACTCTGTAATTAATGCTAAGGGACTTAATTTCATTTAAACTGATCTTTCTCATCTTAAACATTACATTCTGAAATTATACTCAATACATAAAAAGCTTGGATTTTTTTTTAAGTGTATCACAAGTGAGTTTTGAAGGCCTTGCCTCTGTTATTCTGCATGTTTTAATATCGGGAATATGATTATATAGTTCTATCGATTAAATGACATGTTACGTTTTAATACCGTAAATATGATCACAGTTCTGTCGATTACATTACACTACATTGTTATTTTCTTCGCAGAATTTTTCCTTGGGGGTTTCTTTCTTCTCCCGAACACCACAGACAAGACTCACGAGTCCAGCAGGAACTGTCTGATGGTGCGGATGGAGCAGGGGGAGAAGCGGAAGTTGAGGTGGGAGGCTTGGGTCCTGGCGCCGTCCATGATCATGAGGGAGTTCCGGGGGCAGTCCTCGCTGTCGCCCATCCCGTCGTGATGCACGTTCAGGCTGGTGGGGCGGACACACACATGCAAACACGCATAAACACACACACACACATGCGCGCACGCTCGCACGCACACACATACATATGCGCAAAAATACGCGCGCACATGCACGCATACACATACATGTGCGCACAAACACGCGCACACACGCACGCACGGACACAAGCACTTACACACACACACACACACACACTCGCGCGCGCGCACGCACACGCACACAGACACACACACACACACACACACACACACACACACACACACACACATGCGCGCAGGTATGTACTCGTGCACTTGAAAGAAGAAAATACTGCACGAAGCCATTTTTCAACGAATAGACCTGTTTGTAGAAAGAGAGATGTACATAGCAGAGAGATAGACATGTGTATAGGAAAAAGATAAGCATGTACACTGGGGGGGGGGGGGGGGGGGGGAAGAGAGAAAGAAAAAGAAGACGTGCGAAGCGGACGAAATATCGACATGTATGTAGGAAGAAAGATCCACATTTATTTTAGAAGTCTCCACAGAGGACTGACCCGGGGAGAAAGATAAAGTATACATACACCAAGAAAACAACAAAGAGAGGCTGAGCTGCATTTATGAAGACCCGATCTCTACTGGGACTTTGATTTCAGTGTAAAGAAATATATTGTACTACTACTACTACTTCTAATAATGATAATAATAATGATATTGATGATAATGATAATGATAGTGATAATAACAATAACACTACTACTATTACTACTACTACTACTACTACTACTACTACTAATAATAATAATAATAATAATAATAATAATAAATAATTGATAATAATAATTATAATGATAATAATGATGATGGTGATGATGATGATGATAATGATAATAATAGTGATGATAACAATAACAATACTACTGCTACTGCTACTACTACTACTACTACTAATAATAATAATAATAATCAATAATTGATAATAATAATAATAATAATAATAATAATAATAATAATCAATAATTGATAATAATAATAATAATAATAATAATAATAATAATAATCAATAATTGATAATAATAATAATAATTGATAATCATCATCGTCATCATCGTCATCATCATCATCGTAATAATGTTAACAATAACTGTTTTTACAAGCACAGGGACTGCACAGAAACACGATATGAAAAAATACTTCCAGCAAATCATAATCACCACCAGCAATAACAAAAGGCAAAGCAAGTCAACGAGAAGAAAGTAATTCAGTTCTGCTATATCATCGCACATCGCCATCAACACAAATCAAACGTCCACAGGCCAGACAACAAAAACTTTGACAAAGGCAATAACGACGACAAACGAACAACGTCAACAACAACGTCAACAACCATGAAAAAACACGTCAACAATGACGACGATGACAACAACAACAACAACAACACTCTAACGACAACGACAACAGCAAAGACGATGGAAAATGGAGAAGAAGAAAAGAAAGGAAAAAAAAAAAACACCATCAACAACGATAACAGCCACGACAACAACCACTACAGACAAAATAACAAGAACGACAAATATGACGGCAAAACAACAGCTACGACGACAACAAAAACTGATTATACCTGTGCGCCAACTCATGAGCGAACGTTAGTATGGTGTTACCGTTGGGAAGGGCCTCCACAGCTGACAGCGAGTGATTGCTTGTACACATACATCCCACATTACTGACACCTGTACACACACACACACACACACACACACACACACACACACACACACACGTTTGTATACAACTTGACTGGAAGCAAATAACGTGTATTGCTCTCTCTCTCTCTCTCTCTCTCTCTCTCTCTCTCTCTCTCTCTCTCTCTGCATCGCGCACAGTCACAACCCAATAAAACCACGAGGTATATGAAAAACAGAAAGAAAGTTTTCTTCTTCTTTTTTCTAAATGGATTCCTTTTTTCCTCTGACGCACATCGGCATGTTTTCTTTTTTTCTTTTTTTCCATTCTGGTAAATGGAGGAGAAAGTGTATGGCTTAACTGTTCTGGTGAACCCCTTGACTACTGAACCCTTGATGAAATGAGATCAGAGTGGCAAGGGTTGAAAAAGCAGTTACTACTTTGTGCATCCTTGTTACTGGCAGTAAATGATTTTGCTGAACGAAAGTAGTACAAACACACGTTTGAAGAAAAAAGAAAAAAAAAGACACAAACAACAACAAAAACCCTCCAAATAAAGACTGGTGACCGATATCCTGCCTTGTAAGCTCTGTTCTGTCTCAGTGAGATGAGCAGACCTTCACTGAAAAGGGCACAGGCCAACTAATTGTCAGCAGAAGTCAAGGTGTTAATATATGAAAATAACCCACCAACAACTCGGCTGTCGGCACCGTCAGACAGATCCAGCCTGAAAAAAAAAACTGTCATTGATCCAACAAAGCAGATCTTCGTATCTGTCTGTCTGTCTGTCTGTCTCTATTTCTCTCTCTCTCGCTGTTTGTGCTTGCGTTCGTGCGTGCGTGTGTGTGTGTGTGTGTGTGTGTGTGTGTGTGTGTATTTTACTCTTTTTTTTTTGTATTTCTTTTTATCACAACAGATTTCTCTGTGTGAAATTCGGGCTGCTCTCCCCAGGGAGAGCGCGTCGCTACACTACATCACCACCCTTTTCTTTTCTTTTCTTTTTTGTTGTTGTTGTTGTTGTTGTTTTGTTGTTGTGTTTTGGGGGGGTTGTATTTTTTTGCTGCGTGCAGTTTTATTTGTTTTTCCTATCGAAGTAGATTTTTCTACAGAAGTTTGCCAGGAACAACCCTTTTGTTGCAGTGGTTTCTTTTACGTGCGCTAAGTGCATGCTGCACACGAGACCTCGGTTTATCGTCTCCTCCGAATGACTAGCGTCCAGACCACTATTCAAGGGGGAGAAAATATCGGCGGCTGAGCCGTGATTCGAATCAGCGCGCTCGGATTCTCTCGCTTCCTTGGCGGACGCGTTACCTCTTGGCCATCACTCCACATCCGGAGTGTGTGTGTGTGTGTGTGTGTGTGTGTGTGTGTGTGTGTGTGTGTGTGTGTGTGTGTGTGTGTGTGTGTGTGTGTGTGTGTGTGTGTGTGTGTGTGTGTGTTCGTGAGTGTACGTGTGTGTGTGTGTGTGTGTGTGTTCGTGAGTGTACGTGTGTGTGTCATCTTTATATTTACTGATCGGCTCTATTCTCCTCTGTTTGCTTGGTTTTCTTTGTTGTTGTTTTTCCTCTGTGTGTGTGTGTGTGTGTGTGTGTGTGTGTGTGTGTGTGTGTGTGTGTGTGTGTGTGTGCCGTTTTTAAATTTACTGATTGGCTCTATTCTCATCTGTTTTTGTTTTGTTTTTTCCTTCTGTGTGTGTGTGTGTGTCTGTGTGTCTGTGAACGTATGTGTGCTGTCTTTATGTTTAGTGATTGGCTTTATTGTCCTTTATTTTGTTTCTGTTTTTCCCCCTCTTTTTAACATCCATATCACCAGCGATTATTTACGATCAACATCTATCATTTTTTCACATGGTCAGTTTCGCTATGAATTTCACACCTACATCTTAAGCACGGATAGGAATCCATAATGTGTTCGTCAGTAACAGTTGTTTCCCACACTCTCGAAAATATTATGTTAGAACATAAGAGCCACCAACACCATCACCACCACACCATCACCACCACACCACCACCACGAACAACAACAACCAACAACAACAACAACAAGAACTACCACCACCACACCACCACCAACAACAACAACAAGAGCCACCGTCACCACCACCATCACCATCATCACCACCATCATCATCACCACCACCACCAACAACAACAACAAGAGCCACCATCACCACCACTATCACCATCATCACCACCATCACCACTACCACCAACAACAACAAGAGCCACCATCACCACCACCATCACTACCACCACCACCACCAACAACAACAACAACAAGAACCACCACCACCACCGCCAACAAAAACAGCAACAAGAACCACCACCACCACCACCAACAACAACAACAAAAAGAACCACCACCACCACCACAACCAACAACAATAACAAGAACCACCACCACCACACCATCACCACCACCACCAACAACAACAACAAGAACCACCACCACCACACCAACACCACCAACAACAACAACAACCACCACCACCACACCACCACCACCAACAACAACAACAACCACCACCACCCACACCACCACCACCAACAACAACAACAACAACCACCACCACCACACCACCACCACCAACAACAACAACAACCACCACCACCACACCATCACCACCAACAACAACAACAACAAAAACCACCACCACCCACACCACCGCCACCAACAACAATAAAAAGAACCACCACCACCACACCACCCACACCACCACCACCACCAACAACAACAACAACAACCACCACACCACCACCACCACCACCAACAACAACAACAACAAGAACCACCATCACCCACCACAACCAACAACAACAACAAGAACCACCACCACCACACCATCACCACCACCACCAACAACAACAACAAGAACCACCACCACCACACCACCACCACCACCACCAACAACAACAACAAGAACCACCACCACCAACAACAACAACAACCACCACCACCACACCACCACCACCACCACCACACAACAACAACAAGAACCACCATCACCACCACCACCAACAACAACAACAAGAACCACCACCACCACACCACCACCACCACCACCAACAACAACAAGAACCACTTCACCACACACCATCACCACCACCACCACCAACAACAACAACAACCACCACACCATCACCACCACCACCAACAGCAACAACAAGAACCACCACCACCAACAACAACAACAAGAACCACCACCACCACACCATCACCACCACCACCAACAACAACAACAACAACAAAAGTAGGGCCACCATCAGCACCACCACCACCAACAACAACAACAAAAACCGCCACCACCCACACCACCGCCACCAACAACAATAACAAGAACCACCACCACCACACCACCCACACCACCACCACCAACAACAACAACAACCACCACCACCACACCACCACCACCAACAACAACAACAAGAACCACCACCACCACACCATCACCGCCACCACCACCACCACCACCAACAACAACAACAAGAACCACCACCACCACCAACAACAACAACAAGAACCACCACCACCACCAACAACAACAACAAGAACCACCATCACCCACCACCACCAACAACAACAACAAGAACCACCACCACCAACAACAACAACAAAAGTAGGGCCACCATCAGCACCACGTACCCTGTGAAGAGGACAATGTGGTCAGCCGGTAAAACCCGTGCCTTGTGACGGACCACCCACAGCCGGAGGTCATCCAGTACACGATGCATGGTGGCTGTGTCATTTCTGTCGATTCCGCCTGTCACGTACTCATCCTGTCACCATCCTTATTATTTGATTTGACTGGAGATTTGATACGGATCCTTACATTTCGCCTTTCCTCGGTCGGAGACCAAGCTCTAAGCGCTTTACAAACTAGAGGTCATTTGAACAACAGGCTGCCTACCTGGGTACAGCCGACTGACGGCTGCCATTGGGCGATCATCATTTGTTTCCTGTGTCATTCAATCACACACACACACACACACACACACACACACACACACACACACACACGTAACATTTTACGTGCAGGACTGTTTTGCTCATTCATCCCGACATGTAGGCAGCCACACTCCGTTTTCGGGGGCGGGAGGGGTCGGGGGGCTGCATGCTGAGCATGTTCTTGTTTCGATAACCCACCGAACACAGTCATCATTATCAATGCCGTCATTAACATCGTCTTTGTCAATGCTAGTGTCTTCATCAATGTTGTAATCATCGACATGAAATCGGTACCTCGGTACTGGTATCATATGGCACTGTTAATTTTTTTTCAAAAATGAAACACCTTTTTTTTTCTAATTACCGATACTGTATTATCTTCATTATATTTGCCGGTATAAAGCCAAATTTAACTCCATCGTCGTCGTCATGGCCTTATAAAAGTCACTTTTAAATAAACCAGATTAATTCATATTTCATTGCCTTCTTCGTTGCCACAAACATCGTCTTAATCCTTTGGTATCCGTGGAATGTCAGACACCGGTTTGACTGAGAACGACAATACTGACGTCGTCGCTGTCGTAGACGTATCATCAACGTCATTATCGCTGTAAAAACAGCAACATAAAAACGCAACATAGCCTTTGAATAAACATAAATTCCTGGATGTCGTGAATAAGGGCTAGCATTATGTGTGGACACGCGCAGATGCGCACACATACACACACGCACACACGCAAACACAGACAGACAGAAAGACAGACAGAGACATACACACAGACACACAGACAGAAATGTACACACAGACAGACAGACATACAGAGACGTACACACAGAGACGTACACACAGACAGACAGAAAAACAGAGACATACACACAGACACACAGACAGACAGAGACGGACACACAGACAGACAGACAGAGACGTACACACAGACAGACAGACACACAGACAGACAGAGACGTACACACAGACAGACAGAGACGTACACACAGACAGACAGACACACAGACAGACAGAGACGGACACACAGACAGACAGACAGAGACGTACACACAGACAGACAGACACACAGACAGACAGAGACGGACACACAGACAGACACACAGACAGACAGAGACGTACACACAGACAGACAGACAGAGACGTACACACAGACAGACAGACAGAGACGTACACACAGACAGACAGAAAGTCAGAGACAGAAGGAAAGAGACAGGAAGAAAGACAGAACCAACTGACGATGGCGAAGTGGACGTCGACGATACGAACGTCCAGCTGGATGTCATGCGCCTTCAGGGTTTCAAAGATCGCGTTGACCTGTACAGCGGGGTTGCAGTCAGTCAGCCAGTCTCGCCAACAATGATGATGATGATGATGATGATGAATGATATGGATACTTATATAGCGCCTATCCTCGGTCGGACACCAAGTTCCAAGCGTGGTTAGAGCCGACTGACAGCTGGCTGCCATTGAGCGCTCAACATTCGTTTCCTGGTGTCATTCAATCAGATTCCCCCCGGGAATAAAATTCAGCTAGTCAGAACTGACCCCCACACCACCATACACACACACACACACACACACACACACACACACACACACACACACTGCTTCCCCCACTGAATTCTACCCCTCCTCGTAAATGATATGTAGGTCACTCTGTGACAGCTTGAAATTACCTCATGGGTAAATTTGACCCATTTAGACATAATACGCGCTATAAAAGTAACCCACCCACCCCTATCCCCCACGCCCCCACGTTTCCTGACGCTAACTTTAACTCTCTCCATACGAACGGCGAAAGAGATGATGTTAACAGCGTTTCACCCCATTTTCCATCAACAAAATATTGCAAGCGGAAGGCTCTTATACTGAAGACGTGAATGTTGACAAAGAATACCACAATTCTGACGACGGAAGCTAAATGTTGGGTCATTGAGATACTCACTGGACATCCGAGGGGTCTGTGTAAAGGAGAAGAGAGGACTAGCCGTACTGAATGAGTTAATGAAGAGAAGAGTGTGTGGAGGTGGGGAGTGGGAGGGGGCAGTAAATGCTATAGCCCAGAATGAGCCCTCTTCCCTTTTCAATAGTTTGACAGCCTGCAGTTTCCATCTGCTGGACGAGAGGGGGCGGAGGTTGGGGGGGGGGGGGGGGGGGGATGGGGGGGATAGCTCACAATGACCCCGAGGTACAATACAGCCGAGGGGAGAGGGTAGTTTTGAGGATGCTACCCCAGTTTGTTTGACTGACTGTCTGTCTGTCAACGGGCTTTCGCAAAACAGGAAAAATGAAAGTCGTGGACAGGTTTTCCTGGCATTTGTGGAAGGATTAGCCAGCTACGGGCATAGAACCAAGAAGTAAAATTTGAGTGGTGAACCGATCAGAACACAAAGCCAGGGGGAACATGCAATAGTGTCACATCCCGAAAAAAAAATCATAGATTTCTGTGAAACATTGTGAAATGATAGGCCACAGAAAAAGGATCCAGGTCCATAACATTTTTCGTAAGGGACATGTCATCACTATGATATAGGGGGTGGGGGAGGGGTGGGGGGTGGGGGGACAATATCTTGCACGATGGACGCAGTATCCGCATTTGGCTTTTAATCTAAGGGTTCTTGGTTCAGTCGTGGTAACGGCGCCTGGTGGGCTGATAAGGATGGAGATTTTTCGAAACGAACAAACGTGGAAGTTGGAATATACAACAGTGGGGTTTCGCTTCTTACAAAACAACTGTTCTACAGTTGAAAACAAACCACACATTCCTAAAACCTAATATCTAAACCGCACTATTAAATGTACCCGAACGAACACTTGAACTGCCTCAAACAAATTGCAAAAATTGAAACATGATTCATGAAAATTGTACTTAAGCTTTGCATATACTGTTGTAATCGGTATATTTCAGGGCACCCAGAAAAAAAGAATTGATCACATATTGCGATTCCTCACCTACTTGTAAATATCTTATTTTGTGTCAGGAGGAAGGTGACAGAATGGTTATGACGCTCATCTGCCAATACAGCGAGTCCGTGGGGGTGTGGTTCGATTCCCTCTCTCGCCCTTTCTCCCACGATAAACCGAGGTCCCGTGTACAGCACACACGTGGCGCACTGAAAAAGAACCCACGACAACAAAAGTGTTGTCCTCTGGCAAAATTATGCAAAAGAAATCCATACGGATAGGTACACAAATTTATATGCATGCACTCAAGGCCTGATTAAGCGCGTTGGGTAATGCTGCTGGTCAGGCATCTGCCTAGTAGATGTAGTGCAACGTATATGGATTTGTCCGAACGCAGTGACGCCCCCTTGAGAAACTGAAACTGAAACTTTAAATGTTGTGTCATTATGTACAATCTGAGATTGTAGTGCCTTACCAGGGAATAAATAAACATATAATTATGTATACATTTGACATTTGGTTTGTGGGCTATCATGTCACATTGGGCTAAGATACAATGTGGTGAGATACGGACCAACGTTCTCGCTTACCCCAACGAATACAGCTTTGATGAACCTTTGTAAACAACGCTTCGTTTTCTTCTTCAAGATGGATGGGGACAGATGACGTCCTGTAGCAGGTCGCAAAGTCTTGTTGAAAATAGATGTCCAGCTAGAACGGTAGAGAAAACTGTTTAACTTCGCTCAAACACACGCGCTAGCGCGCGCGCACACACACGCACACACACACACACACACATACACACACGCATGCACGCACGCACGCACGCACACACACACACACACACACACACACACTCAAGCACACACAAGTTCACATGCGCGTGCACAGTCATGCACTCACACACGCGCACGCTTGCATGCATGCACGGACCAATACACACACACACACACACACACACACACACACACACACACACACACACACACACACACACACACACACACACACACACACACACACACACACATCATTGCTTACTTTTCAAAGGCCCATTTGTCTACAATGACTCCAATTTCTATGCTGTAGCCCTGAGGATTGCCATCTGCAACAATTATGGACCACCATGCAGACGTACTGATACCCTTCCCCCCTCTCTCTGTGTGTGTGTGTGTGTGTGTGTGTGTGTGTGTGTGTGTGTGTGTGCTACTGAGGGCAGAAGAGCTATTGGCTGTTGTCAATGAAAATGTGTCAGTGTGTCAGTGTCAGTGCCAGTGTGTCTCTGCTACTGCTGCTGCTGAAAAGAAAACACTTTTCTGCTGCTCATATATAACGTAACAGAGCCTCTTTATTTCGTGAGCCAGTAAAAGCAGTCTGATGTTGTTGTTGCTGTTGTTATTGTTGTTGTAGTCGTTGTTGTTGTTGTAGTCGTTGTTGTCATATCGATATTGTCCCAATATGCAAATGGATAGGTCTTCACTAAAGTGACTTAATTATGTACAGGAGAGAAGCTATCCCGCTTACAGATCAAAGAAGGTGAACAAATGGAAAACGTTTCCACCATCGTCATCATCATCATCATCATCATCACCATAACCACAGTTATCATGTAAGTTTAAAAGGGGGGGGGGGGGCTTTCATTCTCAACTGATCACACAATTCCAAAAAAGACCCACTGTTGTTATTTCGGTGTTAAAAACAAAAAACAAAAAAACATTCCGATTTAACTTCAAATACAGGAGTTTGAAGAAAGAAAAAATATGTTGAGTTGCATTATCTCTTTAGACCTGCAGGTAGGTTTTTGCAGCAAGAGGATACAGATGGAGAGATACACGTGCTTGTCTGTATGCCCCTGTATCTCTGTGCGTGCGTGCGTGTGTGTGTGTGTGTGTGTGTGTGTGTGTGTGTGTGTGTGTGTGTATGTGTGTGTGTGTGTGTCTGTCTGTGTTCGTGTGTGCTATTTCCTGTTTTCAGCTTGCCACTCTTGGATTTATATACGATAGCGGCTGCTGTTAAGGAGCAAAATGGAACCTTAAAGTGTTTTCGCTTGCGGAAAGTTATACCTATCTACCTACCTTCCTACCTACAGCCTACCTACTTACCTACCTACCTACCTACCAACCTACCTTCCTACCTACCTACCTCCATATATATATATATATATATATATATATATATATATATATATTTACCTATCCAACTGCCCGTCTTTATAGTACACTTACCACATGAAAAAGCAACGCGGAGAACAAAATCAATACCTGCTAAACTGCAGACTAGGAAGACCCCCAGCAAGCCCATCAGCGTCATAGTGCCCTGAGCAGTCCATGAACAGACCGCTCCACGCCCTTCACGAACCATCGTGTGTCGAAGCGACCTTGCAGACTAACGGTACAGGGACGTCGTGGGACAGAGAGACTCCATGTGTTTCAGTGTCACCGACAGCTGGTCGTCTGACGGAATGTCAGTCAAAAGGGTGGGGTGCGCACACTCGATGCATTGACTTTTGCATAAACCACGATTCTACCGAGGTGGGGGGAGAGAAAAAAAAACAACACGTTGCTCGGAACAACAAACAGCGAAATCAGACCGAGAAAAAAAAAATATGTTGAACAGAAACTTCTACAGCGACATATAAAAACGGTGAATTAATATATAAGGTGTTAGGTTGAGAAAAAATAAAGAAAGAGAGAAAGAAAGAAATCAGTAATTCAAAATGTCGAAATAAATACAGAAATGAAATCAAAGACAATGTATTCTCTTGATCATCACGCTGACGCCCAAGAAGGAACCTATAAGTGTGGGGGCAAAATCCTTTTCAACGGGAGCAAAATCCTATCAATGGAAGCAAAATCTTATCAATGTGAGCAAAATCTTATCAATGGAACTAAACAAAATCTTATCAATGGGAGCAACATCTTATCAGTGTTAACAACATTCTTTCAATAGTAGCAAAATCTTATCAATGGGAGCAAAATGTAACATAAAATAATGAGAAACTGTGACAGAAGTAATTCCAGAAATCACCGCCACGAAGCCTACGATGATGCTGTTTCGGAGAAGAAGAAAAATCAAGTGTTCATCAGACACAGCTGACAAAAAGAATTAAGGTGAGAAAGCAGAAATAGCCTATACATCCCGTGTGTGTGTGTGTGTGTGTGTGTGTGTGTGTGTGTGTGTGTTCGCCTATCGACAGTTTTTGCGGATTTTTATGTGACTGGTTTTAATCTCTTTTGATGGTGTGCATGTCTGAGCAGATTTTATTGTGTTTATAACGAGTCTGTGATTGCAAAAACTGATGTCCATGTCGACTGATTTGATTTGATATTAGACGGGTAAGCGAGTGAGAGAGAGGGGGGGGCGTGGGGGGGTAGGGAGGGGAGTGGGGGGAGGGGGTGGCTGAGCGGGCGGAAAGTGCGCTTACGTCTGCACACACACACACACACACACACACACAGGGCCATATGCTGCCTGCCTGTCCCAGTCCACAAACGGCGGCAACAGTCGGCCCAGAGCTTAGTTCTAAACCAGTGAAACTCTTGTCAGTGCGACAAGACAGTGTGTGGGCCTCTTCTGTTGTTTCGTATCGTATAGTATTGTATCGCATCGTATCGTATTGTGTTGTATCGTATCGTATCGTATTGTGTTGTATCGTATCGTATTGTGTCGTATCGTATCGTATCGTATCGTATTGTGTTGTATCGTATCGTATCGTATTGTGTTGTATCGTATTGTGTTGTATCGTATTGTGTTGTATCGTATCGTATCGTATCGTATCGTATTGTGTTGTATCGTATCGTATTGTGTTGTATCGTATCGTATCGTATCGTATTGTATCGTATTGTATCGCATCGTATCGTATCGTATTGTGTTGTATCGCATCGTATAGTATTGTATCGCATCGTATCGTATTGTGTTGTATCGTATCGTATTGTGTTGTATCGTATCGTATTGTGTTGTATCGCATCGTATCGTATCGTATTGTGCTGTATCGTATCGTATAGTATTGTATCGCATCGTATCGTATTGTGTTGTATCGTATCGTATTGTTCTGTTTACGTCACTACAGATTTATCTGTATGAAAATCCGACTGTTCTCACCGGGGAGTCATCACAGTGCAACTTGGAATCCATAATCCTTCCAGTGTTTATCTAATAAATTCTTAAAACTGTTAAGTGTCAATGTTACTGGGCAGATTATTCCAGAAGTTAACCACCCTGTTAGTAAAAAAATAGTGTGAAAAAAAAAATAAAAAGGTTTGATTGACAAAGTCCATTTTTCAGCAGACTTTGTCATGGATATTCCCTTTTTACTGTTGGTTCTTTTACGCGCGCTAAGAGAATTCTGCAAACGGGAAGCCACTTCCTCGTCTCACCCAAAACTTTTAAAGAGAAAAGCTGAAAATAAGACGTCAGTCGAGACACACGTGTTTTGAGATTCGCTCGAACAAAATTGATAGTCGACAGGTAATCATAAAATGATGTCATCAAATGATGACGTAAAGTTTTAAATGCATGACGCAAATCATGCCATCATGCCAGTCACTTAAAGTTTAAAGTAGTAGTAGGGACTGGCATTTGACTGCCTAGGCCTCACGGCCTTTTTTCTTATGTCCCCTTCAATATCGGTCTCCTTTTATTTGTGGGATACATATATGTTTTCTTTTACACGTACTGTAAATCACTCGTCAAAGCCAATGAATTTTTCTTTTAAATTGATGGTCATGTCAAGGAGATTTTTGAACAGATTAGTATTTTGTGCAAGTTTAGTTTCGATAGGTAGTACATTCCATATATGTGCAATTCTATTAGCTAATGAATTTCTGCTTAGGTTAGTATTACAGTGCTCTTTACAAATTTTCATCATTGAATTTCTTGTACTCTCATAATCTGACATTTTAAAAATGTTATTCACATTGACTTCATTATAGCAATTTAACATTTTGCATCTTTCTATTAAATCCCCGCTTAGCCTTCTACCCTTTAATGAATGCAGATTTAAGTATATAAGTCTCTGTTGGTGGCTCATAGATTTGCATTCTTTTAATAACTTAGTTGCTCTTCTTTGTACCTTTTCTATAGCTATAGATTGTCTCTTGAGATATGGGTGCCTCACAATATTACCATATTCCACTTGTGATCTAACCAATGCTTTATACAGTTTAAGAAATATATCTTTATCTAAATAGGTAAGTGTTTTTAGACCATCTGTGTAGACCATATCAATTGGCAACCTGTGCTGCTCACGCTTCAGTGCTGAACGTCCCTCTTCAGCCACATGGCTCCCGGTCGGCCATTTCCTTTCCTCTTATACTCAGCAAAATTCTGACAGTACCTTTGGCTGATAGAATGTGCAACTGATCATTTGTTTCGAATATAAGATCTGGTCGTGTTTTATATTAAATCATTCTAAAGCATGTAATCAATAAAACCACTCTGTATTATAGTCATCGGGAGATTTATCAGATACTCTAACGCAAGCATAACCGCAACTAATTCAGCTTACTTCCAAGATAAAACGACCTGTCAATTTTAAGTGCAGGAATGACAAAAGCTGCGCCTGTGTGTTTATTTTCAAGCACTGATCCGTCGGTAAACACCTGACGGTGGTTTTGATACTTTCCATATTGACGAGTGTTTGACTTCGATTTCAGAACATTAATATTTTCATCCTTTTCCTTATCACAATATAGTTTATATAAAAAGCCGGTTTCTGTGTTTCCCATAATGGTACGGGTGTGGAAGCAGCTGCAAACCCCACGATTGTTGTTGTTGTTTTTTTTGTTTGTTTGTTTGTTTGGGGTTTGTTTTTGTTTTTGTTTGTTTGTTTGTTTTTGTTTTTTATCTATTCCCGAACTTTCGAATAAGTCAGAGCAGAAAAAAAAGTGCACAAAAAATAGATAACACATTTGAAATACTTATCCACCAATCGGTGTCAGAATGCTGCAGACTGCTCGAGTCTTCAATGTGGAGCAGGTGTCAAGCTAGTACTGACAATAGGATTTCTTACTTTAAGGAAAATGGGTTTGCAATAGAAATGGCACAGCAAAACTTGATGGATTACTCACCTTACCATTATAGACTGGTATCCTCTTTGGAGTTTCGCATAAGACTGAATGCTTTCAAAGCAAAGTTTAGCAAAAACATTTAATTGTGTATGTGGTAAACAGATCGCACGAAACCACACTTTATTTCAGTGTCAGGTGATTGACAGGTTGCTTCCACAGTCATGAAAAGTAAGTATTTTTCCAGAACAAAACATAAAAGAAATTCTGTCTAACCATTTATCATTGTTCGAAATTGCTGAATCCCTGTTACATAGTCCAATAGGAGTATTTTCATGATGAGTTATTCAGATATCTAATTTCATTTCTTGCTGTTGTTCATTTTGTTAATTGATGTTACAATTATTTTAAGGAAAGTCGATCCCACTTTTCTAGTTTATTCTTTGTATATCACCCATTAATTCACCATCCCCACTCACACTCCCACCTCCAACACACACACACACACACACACACACACACACACACACACACACACACACACACACACACACACTCACTCACTCACTCACTCACTCACGCACATGACAAGTCTAATATCACTTAAAGCGAAAAGACGTCTAATTAAAAGAAGAAATGACTCCCTGTGAAACTGTTTCAGTTTTCAGTTTCTCAAAGAGGCGTCAATGCATTCGGACAAATCCACATACGCTACATCACATCTGCAAGACAGGTACGTAACAGCAGCATAACCCAAAGCGTTAGACAGGACTTGAGTGCATGCACATGTATTTTGTATCTCTCAGAATGGATTTCGTCTACAGAATTTTACCAGAGGACAACACTCGATTTTGTTGCCGTGGGTTCTTTTTCAGTGCGCCAAGCGCGTGCTGCACACGGGACCTCGATTTGTCATCTCATCTGAATGACCGGACGATCAGTTTGATTTTACAGTCAAACTTGGGAGAAAAGGCGAGAGCGGGAATCGAACCCAGACCCTACGGACACTGTATGGCAGATAAGCGTCTTAAACATCCTGGCCCCTTCCTTCCTCGGTGAAACAGCCTCAAATTAACACTCTATCACCCCCACCCCTCCCTCGCTGATATCAACCCAGGGAAATTCTTGATTCGCCCCGGGGTACCAATTTGTGGCTCGTCAAAATCAACACCACCACCACCCTCCCTAGTTTGAATCTACCGCCTTTCAACGGGTTTAAACAAGCTGTTCAAGCAGGAAAAGGGGTCGTTCTGGGCTAGCCTTTACTGACCCCACCCCATTACAACTGGACGGAAGCGAAGATGGTGTTGTCCTATTTTGGTTAACAGCCTGTATAGAAGCTCTTCGCAATGCAACGTGACAAACACAAGGGAAAGACCTGCTGGGCTACCCTACACTGACACGGCGTCGCAGCATGATGTGGAGAAGTAGAGGGAGTGAGGAGCTGTTCTGAACTAGCTAGCACACATACTCCACCCTCCCCGCACCCACCTGCCAACCCCTCCCTCCCCCCTCAATCGCCACTCGGTTCATTATTACAATGTGATGGAAGTAACAGGGAAGAGTGGCCTCAGCTTGCACTAACCCATACTCTTGACATCCAAATATGGCGTAAGCATGTGGAGGCAGCTCTCGACTCGTACGTCTGGTATTGAGAATACAATTGAAATATATATCAAATGATCAGTTTCAGAATTTTGCGACTGCTTGGGTCTATAGTACGGACCAAATTTCAAACAAGTGCTGATGACAAGATTTGTTTATACCAAAAGGAAATAGGGTTTAAGCCTACAACTGAAATTAAACAACAACAACAACAAAAATATGGTTTTCCATTAAACTTTTATTGATTGATTACGCAGGATATATTGTATCTCGCATCAGACTTGATACATGTGGATGCTTTCAAGATCAAGTTTAATACAATGAATATGGGAAACTAAATAAAGAGAGAAATAAAGGAGAAGAAGATCAATAATGACAATAATAGTAATAAAAATGATGATAATAATATACTGCATCATGTCTATGGCGGACACATTTCGAAACCGATTTTTAGTTCAGTGTCAGTTTTCTTCCAAACTCATAAATTTGCTATTTTTCAGAATAAAACATATTGTCCAACCGGTTATTTTTTGTCGATTGCTGGATCACTATTACACAGTCAATCTGGAGTGTTTCTCTGCTTTTTTTTTGCTTTTTTTTTGTAGGGGTGTGGGGGCGGGGGGCAGGGGGGCGGGTGCGGGAGGGATGTTAGGGGGGAGGGGGTTTTGATTAAAAAAATTTATGGATTGTTGATTTCTCTGTATATCCCCCTTTCACAATCCCCAAGAGCACACACAAACGCGCGCGCGCGCGAACGCACACATATTATCTTCTCAACTGATGGCCCTAGATAAGGCCTGTTGTGTGGAGTTCTTATATATTTATTGATTTATCTAACTGTTTTTGTCTATTTTCTTACATAATTATTTTCTATTTATCTTTTTTTCTTTCTTTTTTTTTTTCTTTTTTTTACTTTATTTTATCTATTTGTTTGTTTGTTGTTGTTTTTTTGTCTGCTTTTGTGTTGATTTTTGTATTTGTTTATTTCTTAATTCGATGGATTTATTTTGTGGAAATTGTTTTTTAATCCCTTCCTGCTCTTGCTTCCCGTCCTCCCTCTCCGCTTCCTGCGACCTCGCCTTCCACGTCTTCGAGATCGACTTAGTTTACGGTATTGTCGACCACGATGACGACTACGATGACGACAACCATGACAACCTCTTCCACGTCTACGAGACTGGCTCAGTTTACGGTATCGTCGACCACGATGACGACTACGATGACAACCATGACAACCTCTTCCACGTCTACGAGATTGGCTCAGTATACGGTATCGTCGATCACGATGACGACTACGACGACGACCACCATGACAACTTCTCTTCCTCCCTCTCGGCCTCCCCAAGTACCCCCACTTTCTCTTGGTGAGACTGGCAGTCCATTTGATCACGTAGCGATTGGTACAGCCACACTGGAGGATGCTACCTTCTCGAATGCCGCGCAAAACTTGCCGTCGAAGCGCCGATCTCGGCACAGGCGCCTGGTTTTCTGTCTGCTCTTGCAGCAGCCTGCCGATTTTGGTAAGGGTCGAACCCGATTTTTCTCCAAGGGCGGCGATCACTGTGGTGATGTGTGCGATTTCGACAGGGAATGGAGTGCGTCGTACCTTTCGTGGACAAGGCTCGTCTTCGGGTGGTGTAGGCGTTTTGGGTTCGATTCTTGACTCAATCGCGTTTCCTTCGGCCTGTTGCTTATTGTACGTCGCAGCCAGTGCCATGGCGGTCTGCCCCGCTAGCATTGTAGTGCATTTGCCTTCGGACTGGCCGGCGTGTATGTTCGATTTGTGGACAGCGTGCGCGTGTCTGTGTGTGAGTGTGAGTGAATGAGCTGCCAAGTTTGAATAGGTGCCTGTAGCCTACTATGTTTGTTTCGTCATGGTTACGGTTTTACGTTGACACATGTGGATTTCACCATAGGAACAACCAGAGAGGCAGAGTTTGTTGTGGATATCTACTGAAATTTCAACCAAAAATAAATGTGAATTGAACCTCACATCGAAAAAAAAAACCCCAAATAAAACGATAGGCCACGTTGTTTTGAATTGTAAAATTCTGTTTCAATCTGCATGTTTGACGTGACACATACAAAAATTCATAACACAGTTACGTCACAGCTTGCCCCAGCTTTACGATGACGTCATTATGGGTACAGAAAGAGAGGAAAAGCGTATGACGTTCCAAAGATGACATCTATTCCATTCAGTTTTCCACAGATGTGTGCATTACTTCTATTTCTAAGTGTTAATATCGGCGCCTGCGTGTGTTTATTTTTGTTTCCTCCCCGTTTATATGTATGAGTGCCTCAACATTTCATCCGTGCTATGTCGGTGATTGTGTTTTCGACAAAGCAGTGATGTTAGCCAATCAATACCTTCACAAGTGGATGCATCTCCATGTCTACGATAAAATGTGCTGGCAACTGAATAAACACAATCCGGCAGTTGTCGTTTCGCAGCTGAAGAGTGCGGCTGAACAACTGTGCGACCGATTTGTGCCTCTGCTTTGCAGAGCAAGGCGCTGTCAGCGCTTCTGTGCCAGCGAGTAGGCCGAAATGAACAGCTTACCGGCCACCACCAATGACAGACAAGGCGCAAGGGCTAGGGACAATGACCTGCGCATCAAGCAAGCGGATTTGGTCTCTGCCTTGCTGGAACTGAGTGACAGGAACGGCTCTAGCACCTCCGCCATTCAAGATGCCCTGTCTCGTAAGCACGGCGCGGAGATCTCCATGGGCAGCATCAGGCGGGCCCTGAAGCGGGCTATACAGTCAAAGGACATCCAGATGAACTCCGCCAACTACCGCTTCAAGCTGCACCCCTCCACGCTGCGCTCGCTGTCTCGCAAAAAAAGGCGCAAGAGACGCCGTCGGCGTAAACGCCGGAAGCGAAAGCGTCGTAGACGTCGTTCCAAAAAGAGAAAGAGAGGACGTCGTCGTCGTCGTCGTCGTCGTGGTCGTCGTCGCAGTCGAAGACGTCGACGAAAAAGGAAACGCCGTGGAAAGAAAAAGGCAGCCAAAAAGAAACCGGAGAACCCCGACCCAGCTCCCCCTCCAGAGGCCCCACCGGCTGAATACTATAAGTACAGGTCTAAACAGTTTCACCGTCGTGCCTGAAAATTCCATCATCCCTCACCGGTGTGAAGAAGTACAATGACAAGAACATATACATATATATAAAATGCAAAAAAAAAAAGTCTTGAAAAAGGTTTTAAAAAATCATCAAAAAAGGTCCTTTTGAGGACCACAGAAATATTCAGGGATTGGATTGAATATCTGGCTGGAGCCTTTTTTTTTTAAGTAGATAAATGAATAAAAAAATAAATAAATAAAAAGGTGCGTGCCCATGGATGCATGGTAAGCTGCTTGTTATTTGTGTATGTGTTGTAACACCATGAATCTGTATGTTATCTGTCTGTCTGACACTCTCTCTCTCTCTCTCTCTCTCTCTCTCTCTCTCTCTCTCTCTCTCCTCAGATATCAACAACTTAAAAAAACCAAAAAAACTCCTAGATGAAGACCCTAAATTGAAAGACCTTTTCTTTAGTGTAGATTGAATATAATGTTATTTTATAAGATAGGCATGCAATTAGACCTAAACAAAGTTGAAAAATAATTGGGGACACAAATAGGCCGCGAGGCCAAAGGCCAAAAAGCCAGTCCCTACTACTACTACAACTTTCTGTCTCTGTCTCTCTTTCTCTCTCTCTCTCTCTCTCTCTCTCCCGCCTCACTTTCTTTTTCTCTTTTCCTGTACATTCACACACACACGCACGCACACGTGCACACATACGCGCACGCACGCACACACACACACACACACACACACACACACACACACACATGCACATATACATAGAGAGTCGTTGAAACGCGCATATGTGCATACTAAGTGACATACACAAGCGAGGACGCGAAGGTGTTTCTGTTCAGCATGGATGATATCTGCACACAAATTGATCAATTACAGTTCAGATAGACGCCCGCTGTCCAGTTCCTTGCGCACAGAAACACGCATGCACTTACTATATGCGAACATTCACACCAGCACACAGGCACGCACACACGTATTTCCGCTAGTTACACACACTCACGTCCACATTTACACACATGCACACACGCACATTCACACACACACACATGCGCGCACGCACTCACAAATGCGCTTTCCTTCATTAATACAAGAGCGCTATCATTTACTGGAGCAAGCATCGTGGTACAAAACCAGCAAAATGGCGAAGTTTAAGACGTTATTCTAAATTGTATTCATAATTTGGAAACAATTCATTAAATATAGACGTACAGTAATATATTCAGACCAAGATTCATACCTATTTGTACGGGATAAAACTGAACGCTTTTATAACTAAAAACAGCAGAGACGCTAAATACTTAAGATGACAAACCATTTCTTGGAAACACGAAATATTTGAATGTCAAACATTAAAGAACATTTTTACCTTTTTTTCTTCAAAGAAATATTTAAATAGTAATCTTGACGATTTTAGGATACTGTTTAATATTGCACGTTTGCTGTCCAGGAGGAGATCTCTTACAGCTGTTGATATTGGGTTAGTTTGACTTTTTTGTATGTTCATTATTTTACTAATGTTCCATATCTTTTTCTTTTTCTTCTAAAAACTCTTTCTCCACACAAACACGATTGAACACAGACATATACACTGACAGCGCGCACACAACTATGTAGGATCGCACGCACGTACACACACACACATACACGCATGCCCAGACACACACACACACACACACATACACACACACACACACACACACACACACACACAAACATGCATGCGCACACTCAGACAGACACACGCACACAGTCGCACACACACATACACACGCGCGCGCGTTCACATACGCACACACACACTGTGCATGTTTTCATGCATACATTCCTCAACCACCCGTCCCTTTTCCAGTACCCCCCCCCCCCCCCCCCCCCCCCCCACACACACACACACACCTCCCCTTCTGACAGATTGTTGTCTCCCCTGTACTCCTCCCCACCCCTCCCCCTTCCCTCTACTCCTATCAATCCCCATTCCACTACACACCCAGCCAGCCCACTAAACCCCCACCCACCCTCCCCATCCTCCTTCATGTAAACTTAATAGTCTGGGTATAAGGCCAGGAATAGGAGAATTGGAGGGGATGGGGGGGGGGGGGGGTAATACGGGCATATGGCCAGAATCACTCCCCCCCCCCCTCCCCCCTCCCCCTACTGAGAACTGAACAGTGGGTTGCTTGTCTGATTTTGGTTGCAGAAGAATTGGAGGCGAAGCGGAGTGGGGTGGGGGGAAGGGGATTGTTCAAAACGGGCATAAGGCCAGAATCACTCCCACTCCCCCCCCCCCCCACCACCACCACCACCCACCACCCCCTGTTCTTTTTTCACTCTCCTGGAGTGAATCTGGCTCACCACTATCATGTCTGAATGTACTCCCCGGCAGGTAAGTTTAAGCACGTGCCCAGACTCACTCCCCATTTCAGACAGGGAGGTGGAAATATGCACGTGCCTATATTTGCCCCATGGAGTGCTTTTGGACCGTGTCCAAAGTGACTCCAAGGGGAGTGGTTTTGGGACATGGGGGGTCGGGGGGGGGGGGGAGGACATTAGGGGTGATTCTGTGTGGGGTCACCCCCCCGCCCCCCAAACCCCTCAAATTAGGTTTCAATGTGTTTGAAATGAGGTGTATTGTCGTTTGGGACAATTTGAGAATTTTGACGGGGTGGGGGGCGTGATTTTGGACTATAGTTGGAGTCGGGGAGGGGGAGGGGGGGGCTCGGTCTGGATTCAATCCCCTGGGGATGCGTTTAACCACGTCCCTATAATGACCCCCCGGAGAGTGATTTCGGGAGGGGAGTGGTTATGGATCATTACATCGGCTGAAACGTCCGTGTGTGTGTGGTTATTGGGAAAGCTGAAAATCTATGTACTCAGTAAAAGAAAAAATAAAGATCAACATTGTTCTCATTCTTAAACCAAGAGCAGTTACCGATCTTCGTTGTGATACCTGAACTTCAGGGAACACCTTACCAGCTTACTGGTTCATGTTAACTTTCAACGTTGCAGTTTTGTTTGAGCGTTGTACGTCGTTCTCAGTATCACGCAGAGCAACATGGACACTTGCAACGTCCACACGAAAATTGCCATCTCGAAGATCTTCACACGCCATGGGCGGCTGGTAGGCAGGCATTCCATCCCTTTCATCGTCATCCCCATCCTTGTCTTTGGCGTGTGTGGGGTAGGGCTTCTGACGATGGGGGATGAGAAGGATGTGGAGAAGGTCCACTTCCCCGTTAACCGCCGAGCCGTACAGGATCGTCAAAGGGTGAGGAACATCTTCCAGGACGTGTACAACGTCTCCGACAACCCTTTTTCTCAAAGCGACGAAGAGCACGCTGTAACACTGCTCTTTGAGGCCAAGTCTGGAAACAACTTCAGAGCAGGAGTTATTATAGAGATCCGTGGTGTTGTGAAGGAGGTAAAATAGGTTAACATCACCACGAACGGCCAGGTCATCAACCGCGTTTAACTCCCAGTGCGTCACAGAAGGGGAGAGTGTGCTGGCAGCAGCTTCCAGAGCAGTTTAACGGCAAGGGCTGTGAGGTATCCACACTGGAACATGACAGGACGAGATGTGGACCGCAGCATGGCTATCTCAAGTGTCGCCACTCAAAGTAACACCGTTCTTACTTCAGCTACCATTCTGAAAATTTCGTTTGAACAAAACGTTGGCAGGACCGATTTCTGAAGTCCGCTGAAACTGTCCACAGTAATATTACCGAAATAAATAACGAGAGCACGGACTCGCTGACCGTACAGTCAGACAAGGTGACCTCATGCTGTTCCCTTTGATCATCTGATGTACCTACGCCTCTGTGTCATTTGGGGGCACACTAACAGCTGGGTTAGGAATAATGGGTTTCTTAATGATCGGCAAGTTTGGAGCTTCTCCTATTGTTTCGCCAGAAAAGCCATACGGACTGAAAACTTTATCCTTAAACTGGGACAGTAAGCCTTTATTATCAATGTGTTTATCATTTACCTGTTCGTTTATTTACTTTAACTACAGCAAAACACTAGGTTCGAATTCGCGTTGTGGGTCTTCAGAAGGTTAGTTGCACAGACCAAGCAATTCTTGTACAGAAGCGGTGGTCGAATGGTTAAAGCGCTGTATTCTCACCCAAGTTTCCAGAGTTCGATCCTCGGCGCACCTGATGGTTAATGTTAAGGGTGGAGATTTTCCGATCTTCCAGGTCAACATACGTTCAGACCTGCTAGTACCTGAACACCCTTCGTGTGTGTACGCACTCAAAAGATCAAATACGCACGTTAAAAATCCTGTAATCTATGCCAGTGTTTTGTTTATTGTTTTGGAAACAAGAATACACCCACGAAAAGGGAGAATGGCTGCCCACATGGTGGGGTAATAAACATACGGTCGGTCACACGAAGAAAGTTACATGTGTCTGTGTCTGTGTGTGACTGAAACCTGACTGACTGAAACAGGAAACAAATGAGAAGTGTCTGAAGGCAGCTGTCAGTCGGCTTTACCCAGGTCAGCAGCCTTTTGCAAATGACTCGGTGTTTGCAAAGCGCTTAGAGCTTAGCCTCTGTCCGAGGATAGAATCCATGTCATATCAAATCATCTCAAGTTTAATCTATGAAGTACTCGATGCTGCGTATTCCTGACAGCATTAACATCGATCTGCAATTTGCTGTCGTTTGCCCAGTCAGAAGGTGCCACCTTTTTATTTGGTTTGTTTGCTATTGTTGTTTAATCATGTTGGTATCGGTTACTGTATGATGAATGAATATTTGATTTCACGTGTGTCCACCTATGGGTGATACCATACGAGTTGCCTCAGCATCTTAGTAATCATCTTGCTGTCGTCACTTGATGACGCTTTTACTAATGAATTATGTCCCCACACCTCTCACGGCTTCGTCAGCGCGTTGAGTTAATGGGAAGGTCAGGTACCTGTTCTTTTATATACGCCACATGTGGTGTAGCGTATATAGATTAGTCCGCACGTTTAGACACCTTGAAACTGAAACCGACCTCACAGGAATCGGTATCGTCGACATGTTCCTGTTGATGTCGTCGTGGAGTGAGACTGGGAGACGGATTTATATCGGTGCCTTGTCAGGAAGGAGCCACCCTGGGTAGAGCTGATGGAGCTGCATCGGCATTAGCATCACCTCGCTCACTGACTTCCTGGCCTTCGTCATCGGCACCACGTCTGTCTTCACGAATGTCACCAGCTTCTCCTTCCATGCACGTGGCGCTTCGAACTGATCCCGGTTTTAATTATCTTGTTTGTTTGTTTTTTCTTCTTCATTCTACTTTGTTTGTTTTTGCTTTGTTTGTTTTGTGTTGTTGTTTGGTTGTGTGCTTTTATGGTTTTTTGTTTTGTTTTTTTGTTGTTGTTGGGTTTTTTTTTGTTTGGGGGGGGGGGGGGGGGGGGGTTCTGTCCTTTCTTTCTTCCTTTCTTTCCTTTTATTCTTTGATTACTTCATACGGATTAGTCTTTGGGAGTGTTGCTCTATAGTCCCTGACCAGCCCATAAGGTGCCTGTATCTCTCGGGTCTGGAAGACATGGATAAAATTTGAAAGCCAGTGCAAAGTGATGTCTGGTTACACAATCCTGGTTATGAACGGGGAGTAATGAACGGGGAAAAAAGAAAAGAAGGAATAAATAAAGGAATGAATGAAGGACTAAAAGGACTGAAGGAAATGATCCGATTAGACAAACAGCCATCGAGCAGTTCCTGGCCATTCTGCCGGCCGCGCTCCTCGTGGTGGACTGTGCTGTGGCCGTCATGGCAAGTAAACCACAAAACATATCAGTCACGAAAACAGAGTAATCATCATGCAGAATTAAAGCAAGTCCATTAATGGGATACCTTAAAACTGGACATTGGTAAATATAATTATTTATCGATATTTCATGAAGGGTGCTGAATGCTAGGATGTATACCTACATGGCAATTGTTCTGAAGGTCTCCCTGGAGGCCTGAAGCAATGTTGTGCCAACATCTAATTTCTGTTGGCACCAAATCAGATTAACAAGGTTATATCTACAGTAATGTCCGTCTCTGGCTGTGACATACCGTTGTCCCAGTCTGTTAGTAACCTTGGCATCTACTTAGATCGAGCACCCTCCATGGATGCACATGTCAAACATTGTGCCACACTCTGTACTGTCTAACGAAGACAAAATTCGTTCCTTTCCCTTTATGCTGCTGCCGCTAACAAACTCTCTGTTTCTTTCGTACTGTCTAGATTAGACTACTGTAGCATTCTCCTAGCCGGTGTCCCTAATTAGAAACTAAATAAACTTCAACGCATTCAGATTCATGCAGTCTGACTCGTGCATCCAGGGATGAGATTGCAACATCATTGCTCAGAACATTTCACTAGCTTCCCATGAAGGCAAGAATCCAACACAAAATTGCTTGTCTTTACTTTCAGTGCCAGTATCACAACAATATGCCAACTTGGAATATAAATCGTTTCCATGTAATTGTTTACTGTCCTGGGATGTTCTACTTTCAGTGTCTTTATCACAACAATATGCCAACTTGGAATATAAATCTTTTCCATCTTTACTGTCCTGGGATGCTGCACTCTCTTGACACCTCTCTGCTGATAGTTCCTTGGTAATCCCTTAAGACCTTTCATATTTTTTTCGGTCTTTGGCCCCACTGTCTGGAACTCCCTCTGTCCTTTAGAAAAAATGTTTTTCAACTTTCAAAAAGAACCAAAGATACGCCTTTTTGAATTTCACCTCTCT
This sequence comes from Babylonia areolata, assembly GCF_041734735.1. NCBI lineage: Eukaryota > Metazoa > Mollusca > Gastropoda > Neogastropoda > Buccinidae > Babylonia > Babylonia areolata. The sequence goes on from NC_134876.1 coordinate 83,490,812, forward strand.
TGATGCATGTGACTGCTTGTTTCTGTTTTCTGTGTATTTTGTTGACCCTTTGTGTTGAGAGGAAGGGGTGTGGCAGATTTTAAATCTTCATTTCGAGATGAACATAGTTAGGGTGATACAATTACAAGTGACTGGTTTTCAGTATTGCAGTTGCTTTTAAATACTGTGGTATGGTTTTAAGTATTGTGCTATTGCAGTTAAGTATTGTGATATATGTTCACCATTTATGTAATGTGGGGTTTTTTGTGTGTTATGTAGTTTGTTATGATTGTGTGTGTGTGTCTGTGTAAACATAGTGTTTGACTATTTGGTTGGATGTCTGGGCAGGGTTTTATGCGAGGAAGTTTTTAATTCGTGTTAAATGTGTATTTTATATGTCTGTTTTATATTGTACACCACAAGTGAACATGTTTGACATGAAAAGGCATTATATAATATATAAATTATTATCATTGTTATCATTACTATCATTTACTGTTTTGTTGCTTGTTCTAAAATGTCATCAGTAGAGAATCACTGATAATTTACAGTGTACATTTGATAATTATGTGTGTGTGTTTGCATATACACATGAATGCAAGTGTGTATGAGTGAGTGTATGTGTGCCTGTGTGTGTGACATTGTTGGAGAGAAGAGGAGAAAACATCCACACAAGCGTGCATACATGCATGTGGGATATTTTTGGAAGATCGTGCATATATTTGTACACCTGTACATGGGTATGTTAATGTGCATGCATGCATGCATCCATTTGCCTGTGCATATGCGCAGCTGTGTTCAGTCATGACTATGTATATGATTAAACATGAATGCAAGGGTACAGGGAAGTGTAAATATACACTGACTGAATGTTCACATGTACACACCCTCACTAACACATTGTACATTCACACTATCTGCACAACATCAAATGAAAACACCAGTCAGCTCTTCCATACTGAACACACAGACCTTCCAACTACATTTTCCAACACGTTTAATACAAGGATTCCCCAAACCAACTAGAGACACAAAAATATGAGACGTCCAAAATGATGATGGCATCCCATCACACATGATAATGTAAATACAACAGTAAATGCTACTACCAGTAATTTGTCTTTCACTGACACTGTCTGTCCAGTCATGTGGTCAGTCTCAAACTGGCTCACGCACTACACACATTTCTCAGTCTCAGTGTACCGTCTTTGCAGTAACGCACAAGCTGTTTAAGTGTGAATCTTTAATTATAAACTCTTTAATTCTAAGAGAGCTATTTCTGACATGACATATGGGGGCCACAATGTGCAAACATACATCACAACAACCTTAAAGGTGCCCAAAACACCCGTGTGACACCATTCTAGCAGCATGCCATAACAGAGTGAACTAAATCTACTGTCCACACTGCACTTTTTTAGAGTGTTTTCAATGTATCCTGTGCAAGAATCTGATTGTGTATATAATTCTAAATAACTGTGAATATCAATCTTGTCATTATATCTTTATATCCAATATAGTAATGTATAATAGAATTTATACAGACGCAATTCTAAAGGTGTAAAGATATCCATGTAAATAAGTAATTCTCAGAAAAGTTACATTTTCTTTAAAAATCACAACTTATTTCGTTTATTACATTGTGTCTTCTCACTTTCGATTGTCTCATGGCAAATACTTTGTGTTATTAAAAACAAACTCCAAATTAACAAGGGGTGAGAATGGAGAGAAATGCAGCAAATAAATTTCACATTACTCTGCCCATCTGTGCTCTGTGTGTATGAGAGAGAAAGAGAGAGGGGGAGAGAGAGAGAGAGAGAGAGAGAGAGAGAGAGTGTGTGTGTGTGTGTGACAATCGTAAATGTAAAGGCTGGTTTTTTATGTGACAAAGAGAAGTGTGTATGCATGGGTGTTGCTTCAAATACTTGAACATGAACAAGAGGCAGCAAGGGGAGGGGTGTGAGGATGAAGGCTGGGGAAAAGAGAGAGAGAGAGAGCAAAAAAGCAAGTTGAATTTAATCAAATAAGTAGAATACTGCTAAGTATATGGTGCACAATACCACCACAATATCACTTCTTTTACAATACCTTCAGTTGTATGTAGTAAGCAAGACTGACATCTGTGCTTCCCAACTTTGAGAAGTCCAATCTTAAGATGTACGGCCTACATTCAGTTTCTTTTAAAAAATCTTTTGTTCTTGTTCTTAAATAAAAGAAACCGCTCTTCTACTGCCATTCTAAAATGTATAATATCTACTGCGCTCAAAAACTCTGAAAATGCTGACAATACACCAAATCAACTAAACAAAGTGTGGACAAACAAGAGAAACAAAAAGTACCCATGAACACTGGTCGCAGGTAATGCTACACATCCAACGCCAATTCTCCATCATAGCATAGTAATAATGTCACAGCAAGTTGTGTCATGTCTTGGCACAAAGGACTAATGTACACACATCACAGAACATTTCTGAAATAATACCCTTGAACCGCTATCCCCTATTCCCCAGCACAACAGTGTGCAGGCCTTGAACAGACACACTCCTCAACCACAAGTGCACCAGTTCTCATCACTGCTCTTCTGTGCATCAGAATAAAATGTTCACACCTTGTGCAGTCCACTCACAAAGACATGACCAAGTCACTGGCGTCCCACAACAATCCCCTACCTGCACAAGAACACATCTATTTGGCTGTCTGTCAAGGTTCGACTTAGGACAGTGCAAATGTGAAACCATCAGTTTCTGCCTGTATCAGAGAACTTTGTCGATGTCATTGTGAGAACATACATTAACAGTATTAAAAACAAGAGGGCAGGCCAAATAAACCTTTCTATTCACAATCAGAATTAAAAAGCCAGCCACAACAACCTCCATAAATAAGTGCACTTCAGTTTGAAACGCATTTTTAAAAACTGAGAAGAAACAAAATGGAGAAAATTAAGGGATAAGAACAATAACTACCATCTCCTCCCACAAACCTATCTGTTTCTCATGCTTCCCACTACAATACCACAACACTGTACACCACTTCCAAACCAACACAATGTTCTGCACTTAAAACAAGATTGCAAAAGGAAGCAGAGAAAATCTGCCACCATACAGATTCTCCCCTTTTATCCAAGGCTACAACAGAGAGAATGAATCAGCAGCTCTTTCTCAGAAGCCACAAATCACATTGTTCAGGAATTCTTTTCAATGGTTAGAGACCTTAGGCATAATGCTAATACTGCTTGTGAATACTAACCAGACTGTATTCATCTGATAAGAATGATATGCCTTATTTTATGTCACTGTTTATGTCCAGTCTTAATCCTTATACTATGAATAACTGACCAAAAACTTTTGATGCATCACAGGCAGAAATTATTCCTAAATAATAAGACAGAAAAAAAGAACGAAAAAAAAAGAGGGTGAGGTAAATTAAAACAATGATAATGAATGTCAAAACACGGACTTGGAACATGGGGGGGGGGGGGGGGGGGGATATATATACACATATGTCACAGCTTTCAAAGGTACGAGTCCCAACATCAAAACATCTGTAACCTTGTGCAGAATGACTCCAGGCATTCAGTGGCTGCATATCATACAGCAGTTAAGAGGAACTGTTTCCACTGTGTGATGTGTTGACACTGTTCCTGTCACCGCTTCCATTTAATAATGCATTCTGCAAAATTAAATCCAAGCTACCAAAACTGTGTCTAGTAAATTATCTGGAATTAAAAAAAAAGAAAAGATCTGGTTTTTTCTTGTTGTTTTTTTGGGGGGTGGGGGTTGGAGGGGGTTCATCTGTTAGAGGTTGTAAATATTCTAAAAATTGTTCACATGGCACAGCACACAGAATAAGTTTACATACATTAACACGTTGATATGTTTCACAATGCCATTCATTTCTGATATCATCCCATGGTGAACCAACTCACAATGTTTTCCCATATTGTGGTAAACAGAACTTTTCTCTATCAAATATTATTTGCAGATTAGTGCCTTGGTAATTTCTGGATCACATCTTTTCATAAATAACAGCACTTGTCAAGCTATTTCTGAGCATACTGAGCAATGCTGTGCCAACAAATCAACAGAAGCTGGTACTTTCAGTCCTGCAAACAGTGCAAATACACCAGCTTGGTAAACTGCTCTACCAAGAACTTGAAAATGTAGTTTGTTCTAGTCAAAATCTGATAGTCTGTGAAGCAGGCTGGATCAGGAGGGGGGAAAAAATGCTAACCACTAAAACTGAATGAATAAATCTCTGCATCAAAATGAAAATCTGTCATTTTTTTATCATGTTGTGTTATCTTTGGTTAAAAAACAACAAAAAAACATGACTTCAAGAAAGAGCTCTCATGATAGATCCAACTGATAAAGACGGAGTTTCTTTCATTTGTTTATAGCTCAGCCAACGACAAAGGCCTTCCTGCAGATGATCAAAAATGTGGGAAAACATATGTAAAATGCTAAAATGTCAGAAGATTAAGTGTTGACATTCATCCAAAAATATCAGATAAGGGATTCTGATACAAGTGACTCTGCATTCATCTTATTCTATCCTTATGGTGCATTCTAATCAATGACTGTGATAGTGCAATCTCAAAACACAACTGATCAAAACACAATTTTGGTCCATGTCCAATTTAACAATGCCTACGACACACTGCACATGACACTCCAGACATTCCGTTACAGCTCAACCCTTTTCCTGACTAGAGGTAGTATGTCACTTGACATCCTGATCAAAACAGGACATTTTTATTAAAGTTAACATTAAGAACTTAACCCTGAAAACAACAAAAGGCAAAAGTGTCAAAGGAGTGTGTTTATTTCTCACTGTTTCCAAAATGAACGTAGAAACTAGAAAGCACCTGTGATCGTGAAAAAATAGCTGTTTTCCTCTCTGAAATAAAATACATTCTGACACTAAAGTGGGTGCTTTGATCTTCAAAAAGGCTATATGCATCATTGCCTTAAAACAGACTGGAAGATTCTATATTAACTGATTTTTTTTTTTTTTTTTTTTTTTTTTAGAAAAACTTACTTATCTAAACACCCTGTTGCTTGGGAAAGAGAAGTGATACATATCAAGGTATATTCAAAGAATTAACCAGAGAAACTGAAGTTCAGTGAGTCTGTATCTACACCATAAAGGGTGAATTTCACGTCTAACTAGGTCAGCTAGTTTTGCCAGTGAATTTCGTATGAGTGTGCTAGAAACTATATCTGTTCTGCAAATTCTCTGGATCCTTCCATACATCCTCCAAACATGCTCATCTTTTGCATCCATATGCAACTGTGTGCAGGCTAAGTATATGAAGCATATATATATGCATGTGTACATGTCCTCTATCAAGTGGTGGGTTTTTGGGGGGTTTTTTTGCCAACGTATGCAACTGCTTGCAAACAGAGTACTTAACAGTACAAGCGTGCATGAGGGTGCATGCCTGGTCTAGTTTGTGTGAACATGTCCTTTGATGCATCTTTGCACATACCTTTGTAATTATCATTTGTGTGGTATGTTTGAACAGACACACATGTATCCTCATCTTTGAAAATAATTGAGTTTTCTTCTCTGGTATCTGGTATGCTCATGCATGCCACACACATAAATCTTTGGAAAGTAAAACATATTTCTTTTAACAACCCTAATTCTTTGGTTAGTCATTATGAGCAGTATACTCAATCTCTGAGTCACAGTTCAGTCATCCACTTTGCATTCATCTGTCCATGTTGAGCATCACCAAGAAATAAAATGACTCGTTTCTACCACCATAAACCAAATTCATATATCAGCATGTAGTGTGGGTCAACAATACAAAAAAAACAAAAAAAACGCCAATGGTGTTATGTTGTTTTTACCCCACCTACCCACCCCCCACCACCATTCACAATAGTCCACTCCAACCCACTTTTTTTCACCTTATTCCAGTTTATACGATACTGAAAAAGTTTTGGGGGGGTTCCTATCAAGCCTTTTAAAGCTTCAGGTTTGAAAAAAAGTTTAAAGCATGCACCTTACTGCACACATCTTCACCCAACACATATGAAGACATGAAAGAAAGCTGTTCCTAACATAGTATAGCTGACTGGGCACAACTCTGTCTTTCACCTACAACAGTCAGGGGGGCATTCCCCATAGCCCAAAAGAAAACAATGGGTGCAGTATCAAGATATCAGCATTGTGTGCAACACGAATGGTTGGCATGAAAGTAGGCTGGTTCTTGCTGCATGCTTTCAAACATACTTAACTCTAAATAGGACAAGGCCAACTGTACTTGTCATATAAAAATCATCTTAACATTTACCTGACCAAGTACCTCTCACATGTTCAGCTCTTCTGCTCTCAGGCACTCAGAAAATAAAAGCAACACACACACACTTTTTTTCATAGCCACAAATCATGTTTACAATGTGCTAATGTGTATGTGTGCATGCTTAAAGAGTGTACATATGCACAGGTCTTGTGTAAATAAGCATGTATTTTTAAGTTTTCCTTAAAGACCAAATAGTGGCAAGTTGTGTTTTTTTTTTTTTTTTATCTGCCCCTACATTCTGATCATGTTTGTGTTCCAAAAATGTCAATGACATACTTTGTTGTCACTACCTATCTATATTGTTTTCTAGTAATATGTTCGTTGTTCACTCATGATATGCCCATTTTGCCTTTACACTCATGATATGCCCATTTTACCATTACATCACCCCTTCTCTTGTTTTCCAATACCAAATTCCTTATTAACTCACCCATGAATAGCATGATACACCAAATTGTTCTCCTGTACGAAGTTCATCAGTCCCTAACTCATGTCACTGTACATTAGTCCATTATTTTCTTACATGAAATTCATAATTTCTTTCACTCGTGATATGCCCTTGCACATTAGTCCTATCGTTTTCCTACATGATGTTAATTTCTTTCACTCATGATATGCCTATGTACATTTAGTCCTACTGTTTTCCTACATAAAGTCCATCATTTCTTTCATTCATGATATGCCCAAGTTCATCAGTCCTACTGTTTTCCTACATGAAGTTTGTCATTTCTTTCCCTCATGATATGCCTATGTACATTAGTCCTATTGTTTCTTACAGTTCATTATTCATTCACTCATGATATGCCCTTGTACATCATCACATGCTGTACATTCACCAGTGAACCACACAACTACTTGCCAAACCAGGTGTCTCTGCCATTTGATTCTGTCAAAGAACCTACCCCATCCTTACCTGGATTCCCCTGTCTGCCCCCACCAAAATGCCAATATGACAGACCACAAAGTACCAAGACATACAACTCACTAAAACGAATGAAGAAACAACCTGAAGAACCAGACTGAAGCACTGGCATAACAGAACCCAAAAGAGCAGGTCCTTTTTTGTTCATTTTTTAATAAAATAAATGACACAATATGGAAGCTAAAAGAACAATGTCAGATTCTAAAACTGAATGACAAACTACATTTGACAAAACAGGTCAGATACATCACAAACGACTTACTATACGCAATGTGAAGCCGATAAAAATTTCTCCCTCCCTTTCTTCTGGGGCCCAGTGCAAGAGCCAATATACACTGAGGAAGGACTGAGTCAATATGAAAAACCAGTGCTGTCACTAAGCGGTTTGATAAGCGGCTTTTGAAATCCGTTTTCCTCTTTTTTTACAATTAAAAATCAATGCCATAATGCATACAATGAAAATCATCAGACATGAATCGTTGCTCATGAAGTCACATATTATCGTAATATACTGTGTCACCAACTGTTGCCTTTCTGTACCTCAAAACCCAGGTGACAAGTACACTAATCGGACATATTAATGCAAATGAGCCGCTAATACAGAATACTCAACACCAAGGTTTAGCATATATACACTTTTTTCATTTTATGTTTTGACACCTTCTCCAATATGCTTTTGCTTGCATAGCATTCGTTGGCAAACAGAAAAAGATAATTCATTAAGTACACTGTCTCAGCATGCACAGTCATGTAGGGGGTAAGGGGGAGGAGGGCCATAATGAAAAATATAGGAGGGACTCCTCTTGTCAAAATACTCTGTTAATACATAATTATATATTTTAGCAAAGATTCATTAGCACATTCCTAGGACATTTTCAACACATACATACATCAACTGACCAATATTTGGTTGGGGCGGGGAGCTTTGCTTTTTTTTCTTTGGGGTTGTTTCTTTAGCTTGGGGCATAGACAACATTCCAATGCAACAACATACAGCCTCGATGCACAACACTGCACAAACTTGAACAGTCTGGCTCGTATCACATTATTATTGTTACACACTCATGCAAGCACCTGACAGGTGGTGTCCTTGCTCCCAGTTAATGTCCTGTACACACGTCCCTCTCCTCACCATCACAACACACATCATCGTCCAGTGCCCTGTCAGACGGCTGCCTCTTCATCACTGTCACACTGCTGATATGTCACTGTCCCCAATACCTCATCAACATGACACCACAGGAAAACAAAAATGAAAGAAGAAGCAGCAGCAGCAGAAGAAGAAAAAGAAAACACACAGAAGTATACACACTTCAAAAAAGGCTTCCCTGCAAAGTGTCAGAGCAGATGCTGGGAGAGAAAAACATCATGACCAGAGACACACTGAAGAGTATGACCCGTAGACAAGAAGGTTAAGACACTCTACAAGTCTCTTCACAGCCTTGGGATCCTGTCTTCTGCACTACATATTCTGCCAACCCCACCTCCATCTCCTCTCTTCACTTCCCTCCTTCATCACTGCTTCCCCCACCCACCCACTCACCCTTCCCAGATAAAAAAAAACAACATAGACCCAGCACCAGCAGGGCAGCCATGAACAGACCCTAAACTTCAGTTTTCACCAAGCCATATTGCCCATCAACAGACATTTAAAAAAAATAAAATTAAAAAAAACTAAAAAAACAAAAACCAAAAAAAAAACAACTAACAAACCACCAGAGGACACAGCCAAGCTCATTTGCTCCGTAACCTTGAGACCCGAGTGACAACACAGTTGGCAACCCATGGTCGTCAACTAGAGCCGCCGTTGACCACCACGGTTCGGCTCCCACCACCATACTGCCGGTTGTGGTAGTCCCCCCCACCAGCACCACTGCCGCGCCCTCCACCCCCTCGACCAGCGGAATAGGGTCTGCTGCGGGGGCTACCTCTGCCCTGGTAATGTTCCCCTCTGTAGCCTCCCCGGCTAGGACCACCACCACCACCCCGACCCCGGCCCCGGTACACCCCACCGCGCTGAGGGGAGGAGCGCTGGCCCCGCTGAGGGGAGGGACTGGCACTGCCGGCTGAGGCGTGGGTGGAGGAAGGGGTGGCTGCCCGGGAGTTTGACCCTCCTGATGGGCTGGATGTTGTCACCATTGACTCCTCCTCTGTCTTGTGCTGCTCACGACGCTCACGGTTTCGGTTCCTGCGACGAGCACTCTTTGTCTGCTGGCTGTCCTCTGGCAGAAAAAAAAATCAGACACACATTGTTTCCGTCAGTCCTCTTTTTTCAGTGTTGGCGCAGACCCTGGGCTTCAATATATGCACGTCCATATGGACATGGACCCTGTGCATTATGATGTACTCCACCACTTCTTTCCCATCACACACACACACACACACAACAGACAGCAGTACATATAACAAACAAACAAGAATCTTGACAATAAATGAATTAATCTCCTACAAAATCTGTTCAAATTCTCATAAGCAATCTACTCCATCTTACAGTCTTATCAGCCAGCTCAAACCAAGGAATGAAAGTGGTTTGGTGCTGTGAAAGGAAATGGCTTGATCTGAAAGAACCTTTGTATCGATTTTTTTATATTAAAAAATCAACAAGAAGAAGAATGCTATCAAAAATCATAACAATACATGAAATAAAAGAAAAAAGAAGCAATAAGAAGTTTCAAAAAGACAGACAAAACAAAATTTACAAGAAACTCTTTGAGGCATTCAGTCTCTACATTGGTGATAACGATGATGATGATTATGATCATGATAATGAAAATAATTCTTTTTTTAATGACAAAAATATTGATAAATGAATAAATAAATCATGAATTACTCAATTAAAAAAAATGCCATCCCCCCTGAAAAAAAAGACAAAGCAAGACTCATAAGTAACCCCAAAGAGATGATGAATGTATCTCTCTTGGTCCTCCACAACAGAAGACAGTGGCTGATGAGTGATTCCCACCAAAAGCCATGCGACTGCCATTTCGTCCTCTTTTAGAAACTCACCAGGTCTGTGATGACCTCTTCTTGTTGCCAACCGCAGAGAAAGCCTTGAACACAGGCAAGCAGCAGCTCCCCAAAAGTGGGAAGCTACCCCGTGTGCATAAGAGTAAACCCACCTACACATCTTCACGGGCACCAAGTGGAGAGGGGAGAAAACTGAAGAAAAAAATATTTCAAAATTTTTTTAAAAAAACACTTGTTAGGAAACATGAATAATAATTCAAAGTAAATACTTAAATGAAATACTTTTTAAAAGATGGAATTTTTTTTTTAAAGACACACACACAACCCCCCCGCCCCCAAAACAAAACAGAATCACTCTCCTCCTTTTCCAATGTTTCAACTTCTAAACCAAGCCATTTCCAAAATGTGATCATGCAAAATTCTGTTTGAAGTGTAAAATATTCTTTCTTCTACTTCAAACTATCAGTGAAGTTTTTCAAACACAAAAAACAAGATAAAATGCATCCCCAAGATGGTGGCAATATTCATGTGAACATTTTGGCCGAATGCATCATGAAACGTTCAGACACAAAAACGGTCTGAAACAGGTATTCTAAGATACATGGTGCCAAAACAGGTGTCAGACTGACCAGTGCATATCAGGTCCACAATAGGAATCACAAGTAATCATCATTTTCAAACACACACACACACACACCATCATTTTCAAACACACACACACACACACACACACACACATATCAAATGCACACACACAGGTGTATGCCAGCACACACACATCCACACTTTCAGATACTATCCCATATTGCTGATAGTTTCTGTTCACTACTACAAGACATTTGTTTTAGTCGTTTTATGTTTGATTTTTTTGCCACAATTTTGTTCATGTTCCATAGTTTTAACTGTTATAGAAACCCACCACCACCACCACCACCACTCCTTTCTTTTCATACGAATACACTCACACAACCCTCACATACAAAAGTATGCACTATCAAGTATGCATACATGTACTCACGCACACACACATACACACACACGCAAACATACACACACACACACACGCACACATGTCTACTCCTTAATACTCTCCCCCACCATTTTTTTCACCCAATCTAATATAATCTAAAACAGAAAAACAGAAAATTGATGTCTACAACTAACAATCACATGCACAAACAAACAGGCATATCACACACATGTAACTAATTTTGGCAGGACAGGAAACCATTTTTTGTGCAAATTTAAATATAAAACAGGTTCTGAAATATCTAAGCATCTTCCAAAAACATCACTCAAATCCATGCATGCTTCAAACTGCTGACATCTTGATAACGTATCTGGACATACCTGTAATGGCAGCAGAATGATCATTCCCATTGGCACTTTTTCTATCCTCCGCTAAGCCCTGAAATCATACACAAAACATACATGCAAATAGCTTCAGAATTAACTCCATGCCTGAAAATTGCATTTTAAATGGATGTCAGTGACAAAACGCCAAGACAGTTTTATCCAAACAGCTGGGTTGTATGCATTATTAGTTACTTAAGAACATCCCTCAGGGACGAAGGAGACATGTATCTAAAATACAGAATACAGAAACAATAGTTCCGGGCCGAGTTTCAGTTGATGCTAAAAATATTAAATAAATATATAAATAAACACAATACTTTCAGTCAGAACAAAAATACTTATTTTTAGCCAGAACACAAACCAAATGGGTTTTCAGCCTAAACACAAACAAAATCAGTGCTTTCTGCCAGAACACAAAAAAACAAGTGCTTTCTGCCAGAACAGACAAAACCAGTGTTTTCTGCCAAAGCACAAACAAAAAGGAATTTTTCTTCCTCAAAGCACATTTATCTAACATACTTACTGTGAACCACCAGTGAAGACTTTGGCAGGGATTGATTCCTGTCCTGTGCAAACTACTACCCGCCTATGTGGAGAAAACGAAAATAGCTATGGCTATTAACTTCCCATTAGTAGATTACCTCCCTTCCACACCCCGACTTGTGACCTCTTTTTCTGGCAAACAAAAGCAGTGTTTTCAGCCAAAACACAAACAAACCCGATGGGTTTTCAGCCAGAACACAAACAAAATAACTGGGTTTTCCACCAGAACACAAACAAAATGACTGGGTTTTCTGCCAGAAAACAAACAAAATGATTGGGTTTTCCACCAGAACACAAACATAACCACTGAGTGTTCTACCTGAACAAAAATAAAAACACTCGGTTTTCAGCCAGAACACAAACAAAACCAATATTTTCAACCAGAACACCAAAAAAATCTTTCTTTTTTTTAGTTCAGCTAAAACACAAAGCAGTGTTTTCAGCCAGCCCATGGGCCTCCAGCAGGGAGATCAAAGCACTTGAGACAGGTGCAAAGAAGATACATTTACCAAAGAGTAATATTGTCTCACCCGGTCACCACTTCTTTCTGTTTTCTTTTCTTTTCTTTTTTATAATATGCAGCAAATAAACAAACAATTTGAAAAAACTGATGACAGTTTTCACTATCCACAGAATCAGGACTCATCAGAAAATAAAATCCTTTACCTACCCCTTTACCTACATTTCTTTTCTTTCTTTTTTTTCTTCAAATAAATGACTGAATATGAACTCATAATGAAAGTTGCTTGCCAGGAAAGTAACATTCACTGGAATCTTATTTCTTTTACCTGCAGTTTTAAGGAATTCTGGAGACGTATCTGCAAGTCAGCCAACTCCTCTGTGGACATCTGTGCAGTCTCTGCAATAAGAATCATGAGAGTGCTCAATGAACTGCCATCCTTGGAAGAAAAATGGAGTGAAGTGCCATACATCTACATCAGAGAGCTTTTCTTGTTTGTTATGCTGATACTCCAAAGCAGGTGAAAGCATGCACTCACACACATATATATCAACACATATGCATATATATTCACACACACACCACATGCGCACACACACACACATGCACGCACGCACACGCACACACACACACACACGCACACGCACACACACACACACAGAATAATGAAGAATACTGAAAAAGACAAACATGCTTAACAACACAGAAACCAAAAATAAATCAAACAATAACTCCACCTCAAAAGAAAGACAGACAAAAAGACAAACTTATCAAAATCAGCCCTCCCAATAAATCATCTGCCTCAGTCCTCTGGAACTGAACATCAGAGTGCAGCACAATCTGCCAGAAATCCATTTCTACTATTCCTGCAGGCTCTACCTTTACCTTGCTCTTGTGAAGGGGCAGCCACAGGCAGGGGGTCTGGGTGGAGGGACACGGAGGGAGGGGGGGGCACCTCCTCCACCCCCGGACCACTGCTGGCCACAGAGGACACGGAGGGACTGCGGGCAGTGTAATTATTCTTCACAGGTAAAACTGCAACACACCAGGAAATACTGTTTCATCTTTTACTTTTCGACCTCCCTGGGAATAGCAGCCTGAATTTCAAATAGAAAAATCTGTCATGACAGAAAGGAAATTTTCTTCCTAAAATTACGTTTAAATAACATACTTACTGTGACCACTAGTGCAGACTCCAGCAGGGGTCTCACATTCCTGTCCTATGCAAACTACTATCCGACTATGCTGAGAAAACAAAAGTAGCTACGGCTGATAACCTCCCGGAAGTAGGTAACAAAATGTGAAATGATACAATGCAATAGGCTAAAGCCTATGTAAAGTTGAGATGAATAAAATAATAAATAAATAAAACAAAACAAACTACAATAAACTATTTATATAAAACAGAATTAAGATTAAAAAATAATACACACAAACAAGAAATTAAATATTGTAGGCTTTGGGAGCAGACTGAGAGAGGGAGGTAGGAACAAATACAGGGAAGTGACGTCTGTTTCAAGAGCGGAGCCAGACATCTCTTTGGGTGGTCTGTACGTGAGAACCCAAGGCTTTTAATAAGACCAGTGGCATCTAACGAGGCATGTCTTAACAGAATCGCAACACAAACTTTACCACCTTGACTTCTGCTTTTCACCCTGGGCTCCCTTTCATCAGACATCCCAAAACCTTTCACTTTTTATTCTGTGACAGTCCAACCACCACCAATGCATATGACAGACAATCAAGTATTCAATCATCATCTCTTTTTTTTTCCAGCTGGAACTGTTATCCCTAACACAATGAACAAGCATACACCCCTCCCCCTCCACCAACATAATACCTACTGCCCTTCAATCAGGTCAGCATATATACTCCAGCAGTGAAAAGCTAATATTTGACTCAGTTATACTGCCGAGCAGATCTGCAAACTGGAACACAAGCACTGTCGGGCAGGGAGGCACTGGCAAAAATTCAAACTCACTAGTCATAAACAATGTGTCCTGATCAACTCACTAGTCATAAACAATATGTCCTGATCTACTTGTGATCTGAATGCATCACTGACTTTTCTCTTGCTGAAATAATAAAGTTATTCTGATTCTGATTCTGTCCCCATCCAACAACAAAATGGCTGCTTCTCCCTTCTGTATGTCTTTTTTTTTTTTTATTTTTTTTATTAAAAAAACTTTACCCTTCGATCCAGTTTCCTTCTTCCTGGTCAGTCATTTTCCTAAAACCCCAATGCACCATTCATGCTCTGGCACTCTCTTTCAGTCATTTACATTAGTAATGCACAATTTGTTTCGGAACAGGAGGAGGAGAAGAGGGGATGGAAGGCAGTAAGTGAGCATTTTTGTATGACACATGGAAAAAAAGAGTAATACATATAGAGAGACAGAGACAGAGACAGAGAGAGAGAGAGAGAGTGTGTGTGTGTGTGTGTGTGTTTGTGTGGTGTGTCTTTGTATGTATTTACAAGAGTGTTTCTATGTGTGTGCACATAAGCACACATGCATGCTTTGATTCACAAATGAATGTGCATATTTGTTTGTTGTATTTTTTCAAGTATTTTGTTAAGTCAGCCAATACATACCTTCTCCAAAATGAAGGATTTCCTGCAAAACAAACGAGACAAAAAATGAGAAAGATGCAGAAACTCCAGTAAATCTGAATAACTTTCTAAAAAACATGGCTTTCTTGAAAATGAAAAGGAAGAATGTTGCAATACTTTGGCAACTTGGGTCTTGTCAGCAGAGAATTTGAGGTCCATTTGAAAAGCCAGTCACAGTATTTACATTCCTCCTTCCAACTCAAAATTAATACATAAAAAAAACATGGGAGTATGTGTGTGTGTGTGTGTGTGTGTGTGTTTCTCACAAGAAAACGTTCCAGTGAAGAGAGCAAAAAACAAAAAAGAACTAAAATACTTGTCAGGGTTATAATCCAAAATATTAGTTCAGATCATTTTCACTTGGAGAGTATAATACACATGTTCATTATTCAGTATCTTCCTCCACATGACACAATGATCTGAGAGAGTGGAGGAAAAGGAGCAAGGAAAAAGACTGAAAAGCAGTCACCAGTATCCATACTGTACACTGTATATACGAATTGTGATCTCTGACTGAAGCTTATATAGAAAATTACCACAGATTATACAACAGTTTTGACAGCACACAAACCACTGGCCCAGAAGAGCCCACTGCACCACAAACACTAATACATCAAAACTGACACTGAAGGTAGATGTTCTCCAAACTCACATCTTTAAGATGATCCGAATCATACTGGAACCGAGTTGTCTTTCCAAGCTCCTCATCAATTTTGCGGTCAGCCACAAAGTGCTGAAACATATTGAAATGCAACCTTTCACTATCACTTGCCACTAGATATTGAACAATTGAAATGCAATGATTCACTGTCACTAGCCGTACAATCAGAATGGTACTGACATAAGCAGTGAGTCACTGACAACAGATAAGGCAATAAACATGATCCACAGACCTTGACGTCAGCTCTCAGGTCGACCAGCTCTGATTCCGACATCTTCTCTGCACGCTCAATGTGCACTTTCAGAGTGGCTGCCTGCTCCTGGCGCATCTTGAACACCTCATCTGGAACACATTAAGACATTCATCAGTCTACATTCTCCCAAGTTTGTCATATTTTCTTTGATTCAGGAGCAATCATAAAAGCAAAATTTCTAATTCACACTGCATCAATCAGTTAGCTTTTTCTTTTTGAAAGTTGCATTATTTTAATTTAAATTTCATTTATTAGTTTAAAATTATATACTGGATGTCATTACCAATAAGAATAAGCCACCAAACATTTACCAAAGAACAGGCCATCAAACATTTATCTTGACCTTGCACTTAATTTGCACACACACACGCACACACATACACACATGCACATACAGAGGAATACTCACAGGCTTGCTGTTTAACCACGTCCATTTCCATCATGATTTCTTTTTCCCTTGTGTTCAGGCTGAAACAGCACACATAATACAGTCATTATGACTCCACGCACACAACACTACACTAAACACAATGGACACAAAGGAAACATACTTAACAAAACAAAACCAGTCACAACAAGAACAAAAACACCACAAAAATACAGACTACCCACTCCACTCCTACCTCTGCCCCAAAAGCTACAATAAGAGAAAAGCAAGTCTCACTGTGTTCGCATCTCTTCGAAGACCGTCTTGACGCTTTTGTAGCTACGCTCAATCTCATGGTCCAGCACAAGATGCAATCGTTCCAGAGATGTTGTCTGACGCTGAAGGTCCTTGATGGACTTCTCCAAACCTGCATGCCACAGATCATTATGACTAATCAACTACTGACCTTCATTAACAAGTATAAACTTTCCAAACCTGTGTATGTCCAGAACAAAATGACACATCTTCTCCCTTTACAAGTCAAACACTCTTCTGCCTTTATAAGTCCAATCATGTGTGCATACAGATCAAAATGATAGATTAATAACTATCATCCCTTAAAAAGAACAACAAACAGCACTATCCATATTTCAAACCATCATATTGCTGTCATCTTCAAATGAGGAAAAACATAGAAAATGGAGATTATATTCCCAAGCTTTATTCCTGCCACCAGGATTTCCCCTCCACAATGTACTTTCAATCACTTTACACACTTCTGATATTTTTCCTGGTTTCTGCTTCAGTTACAACCTCTGGTGCAGTTGACATAAAACAGGAATATAATCAAAATCACACACACAACCACAAAACCCAATCCATGGAACATGCAAATACTTTCATTGTTAATCATAAACACTGAAAACCACAACACAAACACAGCTAGCATCCACAATGGTACCTTGAAAGGGACGTTTGGGGTGGTTGTCTCCCCCTGCTCCCACACTGGAAGCTGTGCTGCGCTCACTGGTGGTACGAGTGCGCTGGTTGTGACCATGTGATTTGTTATGGCCATGGTGGCCAAGTGACCCTGAAGCACACACATCTACTGCCAACATCGGTACATTTACAACAACAATCGGGGTCAGTGCCAAGTAACTCAGTCCCCTTCGGATATAGGACAGGCATAGTGTATCTCTAGCCTGACAGCGCTGCTTTCTTTACAATGATCTGTGCATGTGCAAAGTCTACAGGGGAGAGGGGGTGAGGGGGGGGTGCAACCAACCTCCTATCATCATCAGGTAACTTCACAGGAGAAGAAGAAGCAGACAGAAAAAGAGATGGGAAGACAATATTCCAGAATGGACAAGCCGGAGTCTGAACAACACCCCAACAGTGCACATGCATGATTACAAAGATTATATATAACAGGGTGTTGGGAAGTTACCCCTGCTTCAGCAATACCTCTCAGACTATAAGGCAGTTTGTTTTCTAGAATTCTAAGGCAGAACTCTATGGCAGTCTGTTTTCCTGAATTCTGAAGCAATCTGTTTTCCTGATTTCAGAAACCTTCTGATTAATCACCATGCATTAAAACTGTGCAGAGATGGACAGTACAAAGCAAAAATAAACACAGACATTAAGCATTATTTTCTTTTAGTAAACAATGGCGTTAAGAGCAATGAAATGTATTATTCTACCATAATAATACCATATTCTACTTTGATCAGATTTAGAATTCAGAATGGTCTTCTATGCCTTCTTTTGATTTTGCAGACTTTTTTATTTTCACATTTCTTTCTTCCACTTGAAAATAACTTTTCAATGATCACTGCTGGCATATAAAAGCTGTTTCATCTTCATACCCTCTCCTGTGAGACAAGAAAAGAAAGAGTTTTGCTGCTTTTTCTACCACAGTAAATTAATCATAACAGCATTATGTAACTCACAGGAGGAGTTTGTATTATACTCCATGTTTGGTGATACATATACTTACCATGTCAAACCGATGCAAACTAGGCCTATCGGTTTGCTCTGCTTGGCCAAATTTCACGTGGCTAACAGTGAAAAGATGAGCCGTCTTGCCCAGTCCGCTCTTAGCCAATCAAACGCCTCTAAAAGCTATAAGCGCTGAATCATTCCATGGCCATTGAAGAAAATGCCCTATGAGAACCACGGCGAAGACGCAGGGATGGACAGGCGGGCATTCGAGTTTGACATGGTAAGTATATGTATCACCAAACATGGAGTATAATACAAACTCCTCCTTTTGGTGTCATATACTGCACCATGTCAAACTGATGCAGAATTTAAAGCAAATGGAGGAGGGCAACGCCTACTGGTTCGTATGGGGAGCCCTTGTAACTGAGACGGCAGTGCTAGCCGTGACAAAGGAAATCCCCTTGGAACCGTCAGACCTGGTCATACGGAAATCCCTGAGGTAGAAGTTGATGAAGGGATTCTCAGACCGCCAGAAGGCTGCCTCCAAGACATGCTGCAGTGGCACTGAGTGTGGAAAGCAGCCGAAGTAGCTATGGCCCGCACTTCGTGTGCTCTGGGATTAATACAGCTGATATCCCTGTGTGCATGAGAGTAGGCTCTACAAATGACTTGGGAAACCCAGCGGGAAATTGTGCCTGCAGAAATGTCTTTCTTGTAATTCTCATTGAGGGAGATGAGAATATGCCTCTGAGAAGAACGCCTATGGCGAGACCTATCCCAATAGTATTTGAGACACCGAACAGGGCAGATATGACTATCCTCATTATCTTGGGCAAGAATATCAGACAAAGGTCTGACCCTCAGAGAGGGGGAAGGGACCTTGGGGTCTTGGTTCTTAGCAAGAAACTCTGGAAGGAAACGAAGAGTGATGGAACCATCTCTGTGGAAGGCCAGATCTTGTGGCATTCCACTAAGACCATGAATCTCGCTTCTACGACGGCCTGTAGCCAGCAACAGAAGGAAAGTGGTCTTGAGGTTAAGCAAGTCGAAAGGAATAGTCCCCAATAGCTCGAAGGGCTGTTTTCGAATGAAATCCAGCACCAGGACCAAGTCCCAGAGGGGCACTCTTCTGGGGTTTCTAGCTTCCTTCAGAGAGGCGCCCCTAGCCACCTCTCTGAGCAGGATATACGCTTCAAAGGTGGGACCACCTAGCTGTTTGATTGTGGTACAGATGGCAGACCTGTACCCTCGCAGAGAACTAGCAGACAGGTTGAGAACCGAGGAACAGTGAGCCAGAAAGTTGGCCAGCTGCATGCTCGTAGGGTTAGTACAGGGAATGTCCTGAGCTGTACACCACCACAACAAATTCTTCCAGCGAAAGTCATACAAATTCTCCATTCCCTCCCTCCTTGCTTTGGTGACTATGGAGAGGAGGTCAGAGGAGGCAACCCCCGGGTCAGCGCAGCCGACAAAGTGGCCGACCGAGGGGTTGAAGACTTCAATGGTGATGCTGACAGTTCCGACCGCACAGCAGCCATGCGTGCAGGTGGAGCAGTTGAGGATTGGAATGAGGAATGCCCGAACGAGGCTGCCTCAGCAGATGAGGTTTGGTTTCGAGTTCCAGGGGTGGAACATGTGTCAGGGACTGAAGGACCGGAAACCAGGGCTGGGCTGGCCATTTCGGCGCAATGAGGATCAGTTGCGGGCGTTCCAATCTGGTTTTCCATATCACCTTGAACAGAATTGGAAAGGGAGGAAACGCGTAGGCAATCAGACTGCTCCAGTCTTGAGAGAGAGCATCCACTGCCCACGCTTCTAGGTCGGTGACCGGAGAGACATAAGTGGGAAGTCTCTTGTTGAACTCTGTGGCAAAAAGGTCCACCATCAGCCAAACCCACCATTCCCACACCCCCTGAAGGGTGTCCTTGTCCAGGGTCCACTCTGTGTGGATGACACTCTTGGACCTGCTGAGAGCATCTGCCAAGATGTTGGCTTTTCCTGCTATGTGTCTCGCTGAAAGTGCAATGCCCTTGCTGTGGCACCAACGGAGGAGAGCCTCGGTCCGCAGGGAGAGGTCTGCCGAGTGCGCTCCCCCCCTTTGTTCACATAACATGCGACCGTCGTATTGTCCATGAACAAGCGGATGGTCTTGCCAGTGGCCTCCCCCATGAAGTGCAGGAGAGCCCTGCGAACTGCCTCCAGTTCCAGAACATTGATGTGGCATAGGCGCTCCTCCGGGGACCAAGTCCCTGCTGCATGGAGTGAGTCCATGTGGGCTCCCCAGCCCAGGGAGCAGGCGTCTGTGCAGCGTGCCACCTGAAGAGCAGGTGGGGTTATGGGCACCCCCTGTGTCCAAAGAGGGGTGATTAACCACTCTGATGTCACCTCGAGGAACCACTCGCCCAGACCTATCTGGGTATCCCATGGCTGAGTGCTCTGGGACCGGCGTAACCTCAGTGCCCTCTGAAGAGGGCGCTTGAGAACCCTGCCCAGGGGAATGAGAGGTGCCATGGACTCCATCATGCCCAGGAGGGAAGAAAGTGTCCACACTGTTGCTTGGGAGGAACGGCGCAAGTGGCTGAGGAGGCCTGCCAGACGGTCCCAGCGATCTGGTGTAGGAGAGACTATCATGGACCGCATGTCGAATCTCATCCCTAAGAAGTCGAAGGACTGACTTGGGGACAGATCGCATTTGTCCTGGTTCGTGAGGAAGCCCAGTTGGGAGCAAAGGTCTAGAAGTCTGGCCATATGACTCTGGCACAGGGCCTGCGACTGGGCCAGGATAAGCCAGTCGTCCAGGTACACACTGAGACGAATGGATTCCGACCGGACGATGGACACCAATTCCCGCACCACCTTGGTAAACAGGAAAGGGGCAAGGGACAGACCAAATGGGAGGGCCGAGAACTGGAACACCTTGTCCCTCCACACGAACCTCAGGTACCAACGGGATGCCGGATGGATGAGGATATGAAAATAAGCATTTTTCAGATCGACAGAGGTAGCCCAATCGCCCTGTTGAATGGTCTCCCGAATCTGTGCCTGTGTGTCCATCTTGAATTTGATTTTGGGGAGGAATTTGTTGAGGGGGGACAAGTCCAAGACTGGTCCCCACCCTCCCGAGACCTTTGGAATCACTAACAACCAGCCGTAAAAACCGGGGCCCGGGTCCGAGAGTTGAGATATCACCCCTATGAGGAGTAGGTGTGATATCTCTTTCTGTAAGACGCTCTCCTGCTCCGTCGAGCTGGGCACATAAGGAGGAGGAGTGGATCTTAGAGGGGGGTGGTCCTCTGCCCAAGGCAGCATGTACCCCCACTCTAGCACCAATACAATCCAGTCGTTGAGTCCCAGAGCATGCCACTGATGTGCATGCCGGGACAAGTTTCCTACTTGGAGGGGCTGAACGACTGGCGGTGCTGAATCGGGGCCCAGTCATTGGGGGTGCTGCCTTCTGGCCTTGGGCATGGCCGGTCGGCTTGGACGGACATGAGGTGGTTTATTCCTCTGCTGCTGATTCTGCGCACGCCGCTTTGACTTAGGTGGCGTGGTATATGGAGGGGCCCTGGTGGCCGGTCTCTTCAATGGCATAGAACCCTGGCGCCCCTGGGAGGTGTGGGCTAAATATGAGGCCACCTCCCTGTTAGTCTCTGCCCTGTGGCTGACAAAATGGGGTGCACACTGGCCGAAGAGGGAGTGCTGCTGTGCTCGGATGGACCGCAGGGCAGCCTTCTCCTCTACTGGAATGTTAGAGAGGCGGAGAACGGCATCACGCCGCGCTAGCATAGTACTGAAGTGAAGGCTGGTAGCTGTGTCTGCAGCTGCCGTGAGACCAGATGCTACCCTATTGCCAAAAGTGTTTAACCTCTGGTCGGTGAAGAGGCCAGGCGGGACAGAGGAAGGAGACCCCGTGTCCTGATTAACCGGACGCTGTTCCCACAGCTCATTAGCACTGTGGAGGAACGCGTCGAAGAAGGTATAAGCCTCCACGGCTCAAGGAGGCAGCGGCGGGCCAATTTGTCCCACTCTGCTAATGTTTTAAAGGATAGAGTAGCTGAAGTGGGGAAGGTGGTGTGCTGTGAGACCCACATCCTGTCCTGCGTGGAGGGCTCTGCTTCCCTGTAGGCAGGGTGGTCCTGTGTGTACCAGGACCACACCCCTCCCTTGGAGGAATCTTTAAGGAACTTGCCTGGGGAAAAAGCGCCCGGGGCAGAGAGGGACTCCCTGCCTGGAGGAGGGATGGAAGCAGCACCCCTGACAGTGCGTGCTGGCTTATTAAGCCATTCCTGCGCCATTTCTGGCACTCTGAGTCGCCTTATGGTTCTGGAGTTAGAGTCACATGGCGTAAGGAGGGTCAAGGGTAACAAAGTAGCCTGAGGGACTGATTCGGCATGCGTGACCCTATTGGGGAGGGTCAGTGCGAGCTCAGCAAAGTCCGAGTTTGGTTCAGGCTGGTCCCTTGGGAGGCGCGGGCTCAATCTGTCCCCCCGAGATGGGGGATGCCGTAAGTTTCAATATCAACTTCTTTTTTTTCCAAAAAATTCTACAATAACACCAATTCATACAACGTGACAAGTCTTTAGCTGCTGTAATCAATGAACAACCACAGATAGTTTTATCATAAGTGTTTGGGTCTATCACCAATGATATGACCTGCATCGCATCATTCTATTTCCCCACATCATGTACTTCCCCACAAAGTTTCAACTTTGGGTTCAGAAGAGTATGTATGTAACCGTCAAGTATGAACACACTTCGTGACACGCCATGTATGTTCAGCCAAAGGCACAAAGCCATCACAGGAAAATTTTGAATATCAATGCAAATCTGTCATGCATTTTTAAGAACAATGTACACTTCATGACTTTCTTTTTTTTTTTTTTTGCTGAATAAAACTACACGAACTTCAACTTTGTGATAAAACAAACAGAAGAAAATGTTTTAGAATGTCCAAAGACATACATAACACTCTACCAACTAGGCCAAGCATACTACTATATCACTATGTTATGCTAAGGACAGGGTCTTAAAAAATATCAGCTATTTACAGACTCTCAGGTGATATTTTCATACAAAACAAATACATAAGACACATCAAATTTGTGAACAATATGATGGACACATACATTCTTTCTATTAGAACACTGTGCCAGTGCAGTAACAAATTTCTAAGCACAACCGATTCACTTTATGTCAACTAACTGTGACAAGTCATGCAAACATCAAGATAGGCAAAAGCAACCTTACATCTTACCAACAACAAAATCAACTAAGTCCAAGCACAACACACACCACACAAAACAGGTCCAATGCTGATCCTGACACTGAAACTCAAAGCAAGGGATGGAAGAAAAGCTAAAGCCCATCCCTTTCAAACTTATATGATAACTCAAGGGATAGCATGGGACAAGAGTCTGGGGATGCCAGTGGTGAGGGGAGGGGTAGGGGCGTGGTGGGTACAACTGATGAAGAGCAGAGGTGGTCAGCTGAACATCTGGATGCATCTGTCAGGAGGAAAGAAATGAGTGCACATGCTACTGGCAGTGCATGGTCAGAAAATGCAAAAAAAAAAAAGAAAAAAAAAAAGAGGGGAGATGGGTGAGAGTGGGAGGAAAGACCAAGGGTGGATAATAGGCTATCTATGTACCTCTGCAGCTGTTTGGTTGAGAGAAGAAGAAAAAAAAAAGAAAAAAAGGTAGAAGAGGGACAAAAAAATATCTGAAAACTTGTAACCCAATGTTGGTGTCCTGTCCTGAAAACAGATACAACGTGAAAAGGAGGTGGGGGAGAAGAAGGGAAGCCGATGTTCTGTGTGTAAAAAGTCATGGTGCTGGTCAAGGGATTGAAACAAGGAAAGGAAAATACATCTTTACTGAACCAACTGGAGGAGGGAGGATCACAAATTAAGTACATGTGACAGTGGTTCTGATTGCTCAAGAAGAGTCAAGGCCAATCACTAAGGGCCCGACAAAGATTGGAATGAACTTCAATACATTTCAGTGTGGTGCAGTGCGACATAAAAACAAGACAATGAGAGAAAGAAGAAGGGTAGAAAGGGTGTGAACTCCCTGTATGAAAACTGGTGATGGTGCAATCTGATAAGGCACATTGTCGCAGAGGACGGCAGTGAGGGAATGAAGCATACAAATGCATGCACTGGTGGTGTTGCTTGGCTGGAGCCAGACTGACACTGGTGGGAAAGGGTGTAATGGGGAAATATTCCTTTCACATAGCAGAACTATTCCTAGTTGTCGACAAAACGTCTGGTCAAACAGGTATTGACGGAAGAAAGTCACTACCTGCATGATTGCGGTGAACATGCTGCTTGGTCGTGGTGGAGACGGTGCCAGGAGGATGACTGCTGTTGGTGGAAGGGGGTGTTTCTGCTGCTGTCAATGCTGGTGATGCCGTCGCTGCTGCTGATTCCTCTACAGGCAGAGCAGGCACCTCCCGATCTTTTATGCTGCCTGCCACACACACACACAGTGGCAGATTGACATTTACAGAAATTAACAACAAAGTCCCTAAAATACATAACATTAACCTTGAACACCAAAATACAGTGAAACATATTGTCTTTCATTTTTAAACTTTTCTTAAGTCCAACAAGGCTCCAGATCAGTAACAGAAAAATACCTGAAAATCTTCAAGGATGATAGTGGTTCAGGGCGAGGGAATCAGAGGTCTAGACTTAAATTTCAATCAATTCATCAAAAATCTGCAAGAATCACCTCATTAGACTCTGGTTTGAAATGAATAAATGCATTGTGTAAAACTGAAAAATGCCTCTTCTATGCCTTCTTAAAAAGCCTATGATAACCATTTTGATTATGATTGTTGCTTATTGCCCAGCTGACCAACAATGGGAAATATTGACCCTGAAGAACCTGAAAAAAAATCCTAGAAAAGAAAATTAGACACAAGTGTAGTCATACTAATGCACGTGAACCTAGGACATGTCTCTGAGGCTGCACTCTTCATCAATTTTTTACCCAAGGAATGAAAGAAAGTAACCTGAACACACCCATAATCATACGTAATACACAAAATTATACAAAAAATGTGCATTCAAAAATGCCAGCAAGCAATTCATATGTCCTTGGCACACAAAAAAAAGCAGAAAAAAGTAAGAAGTTTACTAATAATTAGGAGATAGGGACACTATTTTAGTATCAATAACTAAAAGAGCTGTAAGCCTGAATGCATATTGTTTCCATTCTACCCGGACAAAAACATTATCTAATAGTAATAAAATAAACCAATAAAGACAGTGGATGGCTGTTCCAGGATCCCTGTATCCATGGCATCATAATGAACTATGCATGAAGCAACTCAACACCACTGAAACGGTCTCTGCCACCAAAACACAAAGAACTCTTCAATCTCCTACTTTCCAGTCATCCCAAACAGCATCATTTCAAAAGAACAATACTATGCAACCACAACCAATTGATTTCTCACTTGAATGAACCAGGCTATTGGATAAAAGAGGTTTGCTGCTGTTACTGCTGCTGCAGCTATTGTTGATCTCTGCAATTGCATTAATATATATATATATATATATATATATATAGATGTGTGTGTGTGTGTGTGTGTGTGTGTGTGTAAACATATAGACAGACAGACAGACAGACTGACTGACTGACTGACTGACTGACTGACTGACAGATAGATTTAGGAAGCTATAAATATAGATGTTTTTTTTCATACGACTCCGTGAGTAGTTTTTATGACTGTTTCATATTTTACAAAAATCTTTTTTCCATGGTATGCAACTCATGCAAACTTTACATTTTTGAATTAACAGAATCAGATCATAAGCCTGTAACACTCTTATTTCACTTTTCCAAATGGAAGCATACTGAATATTCTTGAAAACCTTTGACCATATCAAAGATAAGTTTGTGTGGAATTATATATATGCCCTACAGTTTTGGGATACTTTGTACTCAGAAACAACTTCTGCACCAACTGAGGCTGTGAAGACAATGATTAATGTTGACATAAACAGTGCACTTAACACATTTAATGAATGTTTGAAATGCATGAAGAAATGCATCTCAGTTAACAAAAATGAAAGGTCTGAGGATTAGTTCGATCAGGAATGTGTAACCTGTAGAAGAAATGTCATCCCAAAGGGCATCATTTCAAAAGATCAATAACATACAGCCCATCGGTTTCTCACCTGAGTGAACCACGCCATTGGATAAAAGAGGTTTGGTACTACTGCTGCTGCTGCTGTTGTTGGTCTCTGTGATGCTGCTACTACTGCTGCTGATCCCATTGCTGACCGTGGTGGGGTCTCGTTGGGGGAGGGGCTGGGCTGAGGACAGTGGGGGCTGACTAGGTAACAAGGACACGGATGCAGGCACTGCTGCTGCTGCTGCTGCCGCCCCCCCTGTCGGGGTGGATGCTCCATTGTCCGCTGGACCCGCATTTGGTGCTGCCTTCTTCTTGTTCTTCTTCTTCTTGTTGGACTGCACACCATGTTCACACAAGGCTTCACAAGTCTTTCTGATTTTGTTTTTACTGTTTGTTTGTTTTTCCAAGGCCTGACCAGCATGATGGGTTTATGCGAAGGTCATCATCTGTTCTTTATTTGTTGTTGTTGTTGTTGTTTTTAAGTGTCCTACTGAAACACAGCCTGAAGAAAATCAATGTTTCAATGTCACCTGCTAACAGCTGAAAACAGAGGTCCCCATCAATGATTCAACAAAGCAGGACAACCTTGTTCAATGATAGCTCGCTTGCAAAATACGCGGTCAGTCACAGTGGGTTGGAAATCACTAGCTCTGTATTACCTCCATTTGGAAGGATGTTTCAGGATAAATAAAAAGTCACCCTGTCACAGTCCCCACTTATTACTATGACTTTTTACTGATAAGCATGGAGACTCACCTTTGCTGGGGGCACATGCCATTCCCCTAGAGCTTCTTTGGCACCATCTGCACACACCAGGAAACAATGCATTTTACGGTGCACAAAAAAACAAAAAGTAATATACACTAGAGAACTAAAAATCCCAGACAAATGTGAACAATTGTATGAACACTAGTAACCATAAGAGAATTGTCCATTCATAGGAAAACAGACAGAAATGTATTGTGTTGTGGTTGTGTGTGTGTGTGTGTGTGTGTGTGTGTGTGTGTGTGTGTGTGTGTGTGTGTGTGTGTGTGTGTGTGTGTGTGTGTGTGTGTGTGTGTGTGTGTGTGTGTGCGTGTGTGTGTGTGTGTGTGTGTGTGTGTGTGTGTGTGTGTGTGTGTGTGTGTGTGTGTATGTGTGTGTGTGTGTGTGCCAATGAATAAAGTCCCACATGCAGCACAAAAATGTGAATAAATAGTGACAAAGAAAAAAACAAAAAACAATATGCTCCATGCACTTGCATGCAACTGAGGCCTTTTTATGTTCCATCAGCCTTACGTTTCTATGAAGCATGTGCGCACATCATGCCTGCTGCTTCCCTCATAAGTTTTACAGTTATCAACTTTCCAACAACAATACACCTGCCTCAGGATCTGACGATACACCCACGGTTTTGAGGCATCTCATTACAGGTCAATGAATCTGAGGTGGAATCAATATCCGCAGGAAACAGCAGTATGGCACATACATAAGCAGCATGGCCGTACACAAGCAGTATGGTATGAACACTGGCAAGGACACAGTTCCAGTGCTATTCATTACAAACATATTGGCAACAGCAACGCACACTAACAAGCAAAAAATGGAGAGAGAACCAGAACATCATCACAGGCCATGGCAAGCTGTGAGTACTGCTGATCTCTGTCACAGGCATGGACTGTAGCTCTTGTACTCTTAATGATTAATAGCCAGACAACATTTTTTTTTTTATTATAAACAACCAGGCACGGACTGTAGCTCTTGTACTCTTAATGATTAATATCAAGACAACATTTTTTTAACTATAAATACCCAGGCATGGACTGTAGCTCTTGCACTCTTAATGATTAATATCAAGACAATTTTTTTTTTATTATAAATACTCAGGCATTGACTGTAGCTCTTGTACTCTTAATGATTAATAGCCAGACAACATTTTTTTTTATAAATACCCAGGCACGGACTGTAGCTCTTGTACTCTTAATGATTAATAGCCAGACAACATTTTTTTTTATTATAAATACCCAGGCATGGACTGTAGCTCTTGTACTCTTAATGATTAATATCAAGACAACATTTTTTTTATTATAAATACCCAGGCACGGACTGTAGCTCTTGCACTCTTAATGATTTAGATTAATAGCCAGACAACATTTTTTAACTATAAATATCCAGGCATTGACTGTAGCTCTTGCACTCTTAATGATTAATAGCCAGACAACATTTTTTAACTATAAATACCCAGGCATTGACTGTAGCTCTTGCACTCTTAATGATTAATAGCCAGACAATATCTTTAAAAAAAGAACTACCACTAAATAAACAGGACATATGCACGCATGCACTTATGAATGCACAAACACATGTGCACACACACACACACACACACACACACACACACAAATAGGGGCACAGACACAAAAGATGAAACACTGTATGAAACAATACATGCAGCAAGGGACTGAAAGGCTAAGTCTTTTATTATGCAGCCTTATGTCTCCATGTACTCTTTAATGAATTTTTAGTAGCTGCAAGTGCAAGCAAACTTGCAAGCCAGTTTGCATTCACAGACTCTCTCTCTCTCTCTCACACACACACACACACACTCTCTCTCTCTCTCTCACACACACACACACACACACACACACACACATACACACACACAGCACTACAGTATATGAAATGTACACAATCATACCACAGTTTCTGGCTGAGTGGTTTCTATGAACTAAACAAACAAATAACCCAAAGGACCAAAGTACAGCCTAGCCGGAAGACTTGCAAAGTTCATCAGACTGTCAGATGACCGTCACCGAAAAATGATTCTAAGTACCAGAAATAAAATATGTCACACTTCCGATCAATGCTGAAGAGCTGTGCAGAGTAATGTGAACTCGCCATCCTTACAGGATCTGCTTCAAGAGGGGCACTTCCAGGGTCTTGTTCGCTCACGAACCCAAACACAATATGCTCACATTCTCAAAAGCTAATTGTCAGAAGTAAGTTTCCAACATCTCTCTTCATGAATGATCCCTGGCGCCTAGTTGTAACACAGCATTTTCACTCCTGAGTGCTAATAATGTTCCTTAACTCTTTTGTGTTGAGATTTTCCATGATTTTGGTGTAAAAACCTGACCTGTTTCACTATCAGAATCAAGCCGTACTTTTCACACAATATACATTACAAGATAACTTGGCTTGGGGATCATTCAGATGCCCTTATTTAGCAGTTCAATGAACTTATATCTTCACACTGTTCCATCAGACAAAGTTCATTTCCTTCACCTCAAGCTACAACAGCTTTTTAAACTCTACAATCATTATCTTTGCTGTGTTTCAACTTTCACTTTCGGTTTGGGCTGTTATCACCATGAGGCTGTTCAGGGAGAAGGTTGTACAAAATGACTAATCAGATTATGACACTATGAGCAATATTTCTATACACTTGAGTAGGCCTTTCCTTGTTTAAAAGGTTTTCTATCTGGTAACTTATTTCATCCTGCCCAAAAATATGGCACAGTCCATTGAAACCAATAAGTAAGACAATTAAACTCCTTGACCAAGAAATAATAACTCAAGCACTTATGCTTTCTGTAACTGCGCATACGTATAACCCCATACTTGTATATCCAGCCAAAGTGTAACAAAATGTGTTGTACTTATACATAGCAGATACAAGTGGATTTTTTTCCTTTCTTTTGGAACAATTGATCCTGTGTAAATACAAATGAGTCAAAGCTATGATAAAATCCCTTTTGATGTGCAAATTAATGTCAGAACCCTGAGCACGGGAAAAACAAAACCCTTTTTTTTTCTTTTTTTTTTTACCTTGAAGATTCAATACAGAAAAGCGGAAATGCCAATACCTGTCAAGCTGAATTCCAGGAAATTTCTTTCTCAGCCATCTGCTCTGTTATCAGACATGACCCACACATGAACTTTATCAGAAGTCAGCCTGAAGCTACACTACAGCACAGCACAGCTGGCTGTTAACAAACAGCTGATGTGTGGCACACACTGGGTTCAAACTCCATCAGCTGAACATCTAGGTCTTGTGTGATTTCCAAAGTTCAGTCAACTGTTGTCTAAGGGTGAATGCATTGCTGGATTTCAAGGGAGGGTCTAGGGCGCCTACATTTATTATCAACATGCCCAGTCACATTAATCTGCACACGCATACACACATAAACACAAATACACACACACACGTGTGCGCAGAAAGACACAGGCACACACATTGACATGCACACATGCAAACAAACACACATGGCAGAACATCCACATAAACACACAGACACATATTGGTTTCCATCACAGCAACTCAAATTCATTTCATTCCTTTAAATACAACAGCTACAACAACAACAGGGGTGTTTAAGAGCTCAGTTTCCATGTACGAGCATCAGCAACTAACACAATACTGCACAGTAAACAATCTCCTTTTGTAGAGTCAAACATGAACCTAATATGCTTGCACACACACACACACACACACACACACACACACACAGAACCCTTCTCTTCTGAAAAAAAAAAAAAAAAATCAATCATCTCCACTGTTATGGCAAAGCCTGTCTCCAGAGCAGGAACAAAGTGGAGTAAAATGTCAGTGCAGGCAAGGGGACAGCATCAGCTACCACCAGATGCAGCTCATTACAAAACAGAACACCCTCTTCAGACGCTTTTTTTTTCCAAGCCTAAGCCCTGCTCAATCATTGGAGAATCAGCAGCAGCTCCAGCATGCATACATCCACACAAGCAGACAGCGTAAACAATACTCTGTTCCGCTGTTCCCATCACTGATTATGATGTCTCAAGTCTACCAAGTAGTAAGTCCATGTTCAAGCTGGTCAGTGTGACAGTGACAATCCTTTTACAGCCCTTGACAATGATATACTACAAAATGTTTCTCAAAACACAACTCCTCTTATCAAAGATATAAATTCAGAACTACCATACTAAATGTGTATGGTCCCATACATCTGTGTACACTTGCACATGTATATATTCACACACACACACACACACACAAGCACAAGCAGACAGACTGCCTCTTTTCTTTCTCCCATTCCCACTTCCCCACACCTTTCCTCTTTCTCTGTGCACTTGTGTGTACTCTGTATCATTATATGTGTTCATATACAGTGTACACATACACATAAGTATATATACATGTGCCACTGCGTAATGTGTACACATGTACATTCAAACAGTACATCAACACAACACTGTAAAGCATTCATTCTGTGCATGTGAAAAAGAGCAACAGCGCTATGAAATTCTGTTGTCATGATTTACATGATCAATGTACATCTAGGTAAACAGAAATTACTAATCCTCATCCCCCCTCCCTCTAGCCACTGTTCAATGTATTTTCCCCCTGGAAAGAAAAAGGGGAATAAAAAAAAAATAAAAAGATTTAAGGAGGAAAACAGAAAGACACTGGATGACAACACTCTAGTCACATCCAGAACACACCCACCCCACCACCTCCTCATACTATTTCTTTCACCCTTCCCGCCGCAACACTGCATCGACCCTGATCCACCCCTGTCAATACCTACACCCTGTCTGCCCACCACGCCCAGCCTGCCCCAACCCATGCCTTCACCAACAATGGAAAGCCTGCCACCTTAGAAACCCAAGAAAGCAGAACAGGGGGGGGTGGGGGGGGGATGTCAAGACAAAGAGGACGAGGTCCCAACCGAGCAGCTGCCACAAACCCAGCATAGCCCCGCCTTCCAAGGATGGAACACACAGGTCCTGCAGGTAAACTGTTCCCCTTGCACCAACTGACACAGGCTCCTTCCTGCCCTCTCTCCTCTCCCTCCCCCCGAAATCAATACATGTCTGACAAGAATGCGAGAGAATGCCAGCCCAGCAAGCCACAATAAATCAATGGGCCATGCCAGCCTCTCACCACCACCTGAGTGAGAGAACATACTTCTACCTGTCAGTTATTCCCCTCTGCCTTCTGGTCTGATCTTCGGGAACAGGAGATCTACCATGTTACAAGGCCAACGCCCCATGCAAACTTCTGAGTGAAAGGCCTGGTTGGGGCAACTATGATGCATGAATTGTTTTTAACGAGGGAAGGGTGGAAGGGGAGTATAAAGGCATGTGCATGTTTATATGTGTATGTGTGCATGTGCGTGCGTGCGTGCGTGCATGTGTGTGTTTAAACAGCTGTCAACTTATTCAAGCTGTATGGCCTTTCATTAAAGTAGACATTCAAAAGGAACATCCAAAATGGTCTCTGACAACTTTTTTTTTCAGTTTTTGCTTTTAACATTTTGGTCTCACTGTGTTAGTATTTCTTAACAAAATTCCAGGCATTGAAAAAAACACACACAAAAACAAACCATGAATGAAAATATACAAATTTATATGTAAAATGCAGTTTCAAACAAATGAATACAGAATCCTGCACAATCATGACCTTAAAATACCATTTCATCCTCTCTTTTTTGTTCAGTTTGTTGCTGTGGCTGCTTCTTTTTTCTTTTCTCATTTTTTTAATTCAGGGATGCAAGTGAGAATGTGAGCACAGTGGCCCTAATCCAGAAAAGAAATCTTGTCTGCATTCCTAGCATGGACAGCAGCAATGTCTCAGCAGATTTTCCTATAAAGTGTGCACATTAAAATAAACAACTGAGAGATTACATCATAGCATCAAATATGATGTCACCACTTTGTTATTAAGCTTTCCCCCACCCCCCTCTTAAAAGTACTGAAATCGTTTTACAAGCAAATCCTCAACCAATCTATTAACTTTGTTCTTCTGGAGACAAACAATACAAAATAAAATAAAAACAAAAATTTTTTTTTTAAACATTGTAGGGCATGACTGTACCTTAATTAAGAATGAACGGCCACCTAGTCTAAAAAGATTTGTAACTTATACCACCATAAAACAAACATCCAGTCTCCCTTCCAACCTTCACCTTCCCCTCTATTCCCCAATCTCTTCTCTGAACACCACTCCTTTCACCTCCACTTCTTTCACTCACTCGAAATCTTTTCTTTTTTTTCTTCTTCTTCTTTTTTTGTTTTGTTGGGGTTTTTTGGCACTGATACAAAATCACAGTGATATCTGACTCATTTGTTTCCAGATTTCCTGTGGAGGGCCATGTACTGATATCAATCATCAAATCAAAATAAAACTGTAGACTCACCTTCCAAATAAGCCTGGATTGCTTTTTCCACATTGTAATCATAATACTGGAGGACCAGGACAATTTCATTGTTACTCTTGCCCAGCACTACCTCTCGCACAGACTGAACCTGAAATAAGATGTTCAGATGATTATTTCACATTTTTGCAAAAACAAAAACAAAACAAAACCAAAAACATAAGAGTAACTGACTGCTTTAAAAGAAATCATGCAAAGAAAATTCTTTCTTTTCTTTTTTTAATATCAGGAATTGTTTCTTTTGTATGCATAATTCAACAGCTTAATATTCTGAACATATCAAATGAATTTCTATGCAAGAAATAATGTAAAAAGAGACAGTTGAAGAAAAATATTGAGAACCGTCTTTTGAAAGGCACATGTCCTTGTTCCTTCTATCTTTATTCATTTGTTTATCTATTCATTCATTGCCATGTGAGTGGGTTAACATCTTGTAGTGCCTAAAACTGAATGTGTTTTAACCTAAATGGAGTATATGCTTTGATTCAGGAGTGTTCTTGAGCAACTTTTGTTATATGTAGTGGTGTGCATGGATGAGTGAATGAACACCACCACAACAATGTACTTGTATGTTTTTTCAAGACTGGTGAAATAAAATCTCTTGTCTCATTGTCTATCAAGCTCCTTGTTCTCCATCTTTTGCTTATCTGTTTGAACTTCTCTCTCTACCCTTTTGATTCCTTCACTAATCTAATTTGCCCCTAGTCCCACCTTAATCTTTTTTTTCTTCCTTTGTATTTCTTTTTCATTAGAGATGGCCCCATAGGTTCTGTTGGGGCTACAAATAACACAATTTTATGCTTCCACGTGTACAACACGTACCATGTACAAAATGCATACCATGTGCACAAGACAAAATCAAAGTGACTGAAAGTAAAGTTCAGTTTGAAATATCTATAATAATACACAATTACAATATAAAAAAAAGTATTTATTCATTACATATCCAGATAAAACAAGACTGTACTCGAGACAGTTTGATCCACAGTCCCTAACTGATATCCTCACCAACTTAAAAATCAACATGGGAAAGGCATAAAATCAAATACAATATAATGTACACAGCCAGTTTAGCCAACACATTATGCTGCACTATCATCTCGATTTTTTTTTTTTTTTTTTTTTTTTGATAAGCTACAACATTACCTTAACAAGGAAAGAGAACAACATGAACAAACTAACTTACAAAGCAAAAATAACAGAACAAGTTGTACAACCAACATGGCTGCCCTAGCCAATACCTTCTCTTTAATGTTGTCGTTGGAGTCTGGACCAGCCATCACAGTTCCAGTCCTTGAGTCAAACAAGATGGAACCTGGATGATCTGAAAGCAAATGATTTGTTTGTTCAATATGGCTGGTTAAGTGGCTGATTGTTTAGCTTTTAGATGCTTGCAAACACAAAAAACCACAGTATGTGAGCCCTCATTGTTTAGTTTTTACTATTTTAGATGCATGCAAACACAAAAAAACAAAGTATGTGAGCCTGTTTCACAGAAAGAGGGAGAGAGAGAGAGAGAGAGAGAGAGAGAGAGAGAGAGAGAGAGAGAGAGAGAGAGAGTGTGTGTGTGGGTGTGGTGTGTGTGTGTGTGTGTGTGTTTTCATGTGTAAGTGCTTGTGTATTTGTGTGTGTATGCATATGAGTGTGTGTGTGTGTGTGTGTGTGTGTGTGTGTGTGTGTGTGTGCTTGTATAAAAGACTGAAGATTTTCAGAGCTAGGTGGTGGCAGGCAAACAGACCACACTTAAAGTATATAATTTATCAATAGTGTTAGCGACTGAAGAAAA
Source organism: Babylonia areolata (assembly GCF_041734735.1). NCBI lineage: Eukaryota > Metazoa > Mollusca > Gastropoda > Neogastropoda > Buccinidae > Babylonia > Babylonia areolata. The sequence goes on from NC_134876.1 coordinate 83,526,282, forward strand.
CTTCCAAAAAGGTGTGCAATAACAATAATAATAGTAATGGTGATGATAATGATATCAATAATATAACAATATTTGCATTAATACAATTACTGGTGATAGTAATAACAATGTGAATTTATGTAATGATATCAATAATATAACATTATTTGCATTAATACAATTACTGGTGATAGTAATAACAATGTGAATTTATGTAATGCCTATTTTCTAAACAGGGCTCTAGGTCTTTACACAAATGAGTAAATAGAAACACACATCCATAAACAAATTGTCATATGTTGTTGTTGTTGTGGGTTTGTTTTTTGTTTTTTTGGGGGGAAGTCTTGGGGGGGGGGGGGGGGGTTAACTCCAGTACAAGGAGACAAAAAGATGCTACAACTACAGCTTTTAATCAGTCTCTCTGTATCTCTCTCCCCATTGGTTGACCACCCTTCTCACAACACCTACACAAGTATGCACTCACACACACATACACACATCCAAGCATTCACATGCACACACACACACACACACACACACACACACACACACACACACACAAAGGAAGTACACAAAGAAAACAATGGAATGGCATAGGGGTATTCTACATGTGTAGACAGCTATCTTTCTGCAGTTCATACTCAGATCCACAATGACCATAAAAACATTACACCAAAGTTTCTTTGTTTAGTTTCAGTTTCAAAGAGGTGTCAAAAGCTTGTGGACTAAACCTGATATCATACACTACATCTGCTTTGAAGGAGAAATAAGCCTAAGCTACGCAAAAGCTCAACACCCTGGTCAGGCCTTGAGAGCCTACCACAGGATTATGTTTCTAATAAACATTAAAATGAAATAGAATAATCAAAGTAAAACAAATAAGTAAATAAATTAAAATGCAATCAAATGAGAAATATGCAGAAGGCAAATGTTTGAGATAAATATAAAAATGGGCCATGTTCATTGAACTTGTGCGTACCCACGCAAACACCAAAACTGAGCACACCAGAGCAAAATAACCATGGCTAATGTCAAAAAGGGGCCAGGATAAGAAGGGAAGAAAAAGGCACAATAATTCTGTGCTAATGAGATACACAAATGCAGTGCTGGAGATGGATTTTTGCTTCTCTATCTGCACACTTGCAAAAACCTAAACACTGCACTGGAGCGTGATCTTTTTCTCTGCACCATTTCTTAGGAAAACCCACTGCTTACAGGTTTTGGTGTGTCACAACCACCTTACAACCTGAACACATGGAAATGGCATCAGCCTCTACACCAATTGCAGACATCATTCACAATTTCAGAGGTAGGTTACCCATGACGAACAGAATGCACATCATTCATGCACTTAAACGTTGTTTCATTCCCTAAATCTGTTCCATGCAGGCACTTCAGCCTCCCAAATTTCACACCTGAGATGGTTTCCTTCTCTTAAAAATTCCTTCTATCACATCTGCTTCTGTCAATTCTTCCAAGAAGTCGCTGACCATTTGCACCATGAGTTAAGTTCCAAATCTAAACCATCCATGCAAAAAACAAAAAACAAAATGTTTTAAATGCCTTACTTCATCACTGGCACTGAATCACTTATACTTAGTTTCTGCTGTAGATTTTTTTCAGTTGAATCAATGCCATAAATGTTTAAAACAGACCCTGCACAGACTTTGAACAACTGACAAAGAAATCAGATAGCCTTCCCAGAGAGAGCTCAACAAACTATTTTTCGTAAATCCTGAACAAAAGAGTACATTAGGAGAAAATGACTGGCTGGGACTGTGACTGTGAGGATTTGCTCCCAGGGAGCGTATGCTAGCTGGATTGGCCTGGTCTTGAAAATCTGAAAACTAGATCAGTGCAGGTGATTTTGGTGGGGTTTAAACATGCTTTGATATGATGCACTGTCATGTCATTTACAGCTGAAAGAGATGGTGTGATGTCAAAACTGACAATAAAATACATTTTGTGTTAAAAAATACTGCTTTATTTCAAAACTTCCTGAACAAACACCACCACCAACAATAAAACACTTTAGAGAGGCAGTGAAAGTATCCTCTAAAATATCAGGCATGGGTTGAAACTTCCCTTTCCACCAGCAGGCTGGGGGGAGTCCTGCAGAGGACGCACTTTTGAATGAGACAATAAACCAAGGACCAGTGTGTAGCATGCAGTTAGCACTTGTAAAAGACCCCATTGCAACAAGACAACTGTGCCTGTCTAAATTCTGTAGAAAAATCCACTTTGATAGTATCAAGCATTTTTTTTTTTTAACAAATACACTTGCAGAAAGAAGAAATTGGTGACACTGCACTGTAGTGATGTGCTCACCCCAAGGAAAGCAACCCGAATTTCACACAGAAAAGTAAGTAAGTTGTGACAAAAGGTGATTTTGTTCAGTACAATTATTACACAACATTACAAAAGAGCAGGGTGTATAAATACACCAGCAGCTTGAAAATAAAGTGTACCTAAGTTAAAACATATTCTCTTCTAATAATGATGCCGTTCTGCTACTGTTGTCATGGTTTATACTATCAAATGAACCCATTTTCAACTAAAGGGGGGGAAAACTACTTTCCTCTGTCTGCCTCACCACACATATCTTGCCAAGAAAAAAAAAAAAGCACATAAGGTAACAATAAGCATAGGAAATTAAGTCCACAATCTCTGGTTTCCATGTGCAGGATCTAATAACAGTGATATTTTCAAACCCATCATTTACATTATACTCTAACTCTGCTTTCAGGGATAAAAAGAACAAGCAAATCACTATACAAATAAATAAACAAACTTTGACACTGCCATATAATATATATATGAATCTTCACCAACCATATTGATATTGACTTAACACCTTCCTTGGGAGTTTGCAGCATAAAGCTTAAATGATTCAATACAATTTTACATCAGAGACAGAAGCTGATTGAATGACAGCACATGTTTTGTAACTGGGCTAAACTTAGTTACAACAACCAAGGCTTGCCATTGATTTTGTTTTTCCTCGTTCAGAGGGCACAAATATCTTTGTGATAACTTACTCCTATCATTAACATTCCTTGACTTTTACAGCTCCATGAGCATCATGTTGCTCATTGATTTGTAGTTTGTGCTCCTTGTTTACAAGCTACATACACTGGCAAGATTGTTTTCACCAATAAGATACTGAATGATGTTGTTGTTGTTGTTGTTGTTTGGGGGTAGGCTTTTTTGTGTGTGCATTTTTGAGGAAGAGTGGGTACTGACAGTGAAAGACTGATGTAAACACAGGGCAGATAAAGTTTAAGTACACAGTATCTATATTTGTGCACGAGTGTGTGTGTGTATGTGTGTGTACATGTATGTGTTTAATCTGTGTGTGTCTGTGTGTGTGTGTGTGTGTGTGCACGTGTGTGCACGTGTGTGTGTGTGTGTGTGTGTGTGTGTGCGTGCGAATAGATTTGTGTGTTTTGTCTATGTTTCCATCTGATCTAGTACTGGGCACTATACACTTTTTCTCCTTGTTTTCACTCTAAAACCATGTGAGGGGTAAGAAATTCATCCATAACTGACATTCCTTTTCACCTACTATTCAATGAAGTGTGTCTACAATTACAGAAGTAAAAAAGGGAAGATTTTTTACAATGAAGAATGTGAACAAAAATGTTTCACACTGTCAGGTTTATCCAACCACTCTCTGCCAGACAGCATGCTGTTCAGTTTCTATATGATTGGAGTGCATATGTAACAGTTACACAGTGATAATCCTACAAAAGGGTGTGGTTCAAACACGCGCAATACAAACACTGACAGTTACACAATCAAAACTCACAATGTGAAAGGAACTTCTTTTCTTTTTTTTTTTAAACTTTCACTGCTTACACATGCTTGTTATCATGACCATCTGCCTATTTGCCTATGCCTGTCGATGTGCATGTTTATAAAATGTTAAGTTATTCTATTTAGGTAAAAAAAATCACTTTGACATTTTGAGATTACAACTGAGCCTCTCTATTTTTTTTCTTTTCAATTTCCTCACATTCACTACCTTCAACTCATTTGACAGTCTAAACATCATTGCATACTCTTGACTGCTGAATCAAAGCAACAAAATTACTTCCTATTTATTTCCACCAAATCAACAAGTTCATGATGCTCTAACACAGGTTTAAACTTCAACAAAATCTATTAGTATTAGCGATAACACCTGCCATCCACTGCTTTCAAAGCTTTGTTCAAATGACCCTTTGTAATAACACTGCAGATCATTCTTTCTAGACACAAAACTGAGTGTTTGGTATCAAAGGGACAGGGCAAAAATAACCAAAAAATTTGAAAATACCAAATGCAAAGCTCCTTTTTTTATTTCTTTTCCTCTTGTTATACACCTACCTTATTTTCAGATCAGATTATACTATTATTTATCTCATGGTCCTTGCCCAAGCTAATAAATTACACCATGTTTATGGCAATAACAAAACTTGTGCACAATTCTCACCCCAGTGCACAACTTGCTGCCCTGCTTCTCTCTCTCCCTCCCCCTCCCTTCATGAGTACCTGGCTCAATCTTTCTACCTACATGTGTAATGCAATCAACAGATCTGATTTATCTCTATTCATCTCGCACTCCTCCCCACCTCCTCCCAAACAAACAAACAACAAGAACATCAAAAAAACAAGAGTAAAGGTCTTCAAGACTCAAGGGTATCAAAGTATGACATATTGTTTACACTTGAATTCATCTTGGAAACTAAAATATGGCCAGCAGCCCCTCCCCCACTTCCCAATCCCACAATCAACACCAGCCCCCCGTCCTGTCCCAGCCCCCACCCCACACCCCTGCCCCCCTTTCCAAAAATCCCAATATTGGCACAGATCTTTTAATGTCACTGGATGACATCAAACTTTAAAATATTGATTTGGGGGAGTGAGGGGTGGGGGGGGTTGTTGGTTGGTTGATGTGTGTGTGGTTTCTTTTATGGTCTTTTTTTTTTCTTTATATCAATCCCTCAGGTCTGGACCTACTGGAAGTAATGAAACTAAAAATGTGGTGGGACTCTTTTTTTCATATTCAGACCTTTTCAATGATCCTCAACTTAATAAAACCAATGAATCCTTTTTATATACTCATATAGCTCATAACCTTGCATAATGCAACTCAATGCTCTGAACACACTGCACTCACATAATTCATGCACTCAAACAACACAACCTGTGACATAACTAAAAGCAAGCTTGGCAAAATAAATGTCTTCAGACTGATTTCAAATTTACTCAGCGTTGGAGCTCTTATTAATATGCAGACTGGGTGGCAGTGAAACTAAAGACATTCTCCCTTGCAGTCTTCATTTTCAGCTTTGGAAGTTTTATGAGCTTTTCACTGGAAGAATGAAATGTAGAAGAGCAGAAAAAGTTAAATAAATCCTGCTCTCTATTCATTCCCATTAAAAGCATGCTCAAAGTAGTGTACACCACAGACTTTGGTAGTGACACAGAGATCTGTGTGAAATAAACTTGTCAGCTTCGACCAAATGGTGATATCCATGTCCCCACTCAGCATATTATACTGTATAAGGTATGTGTGTGTGAAGTAACTCGGTCTCTCTCATCTCTCTCACTCTCCAAGCCTCTTTCACACACACACACACACACACACAGAGTCCCACATGTACAAAAAAAAAAACACATACACTCACACACACACATGTACATACACACACACACACACACATATTCACAACACACATGCACTGTATAGTGATGAACACAAGATCATGCAAAAAATAAACATGCATAGTTACAACATTGATTAGTTACACTGAAAACACATGGGATGCAGTGGTACACACTGATAGTACACACACACACACACACACACACACACACACATTTTATTATAACAAAAGCAAAGCTCAAATGTGCTTTTGTTCGCTTACAGTATTAACTCCACAAAAAAACTTAAAAAATAACAGTCACACTGAAAATCAATCGTTTTAAATAATTATGTAACCGCCTATTGTCCCCCTCTCCCTTGCCCGTGAACACCCGCGACCCCACCACAAACCCTCTATAAGAGAACGCATTCGTATTCAACAATTTTTCATTAATTCAAAGTTCAAAATCTAGAAATATATAGTCAGCATCAGATGCTGTATCCTAACAAACAGACCAAAAATCACTTGAGACACTAGTGTGTTTCCTTTGAATATCAGGTATCAGTGTGACGACTGATACCCCGTGATCGACTATTCTGCACTCGTGTCAACGCAACTCACAACAGAACACTGAATTCATTCGACGGTGGACGAATAAAAGTCTTGTAGTATTTGAAAAACCCACATGTATCCAACATTAGATGATAAGTAACATGCAATGAAGTGGGAAAAGAAATTTGACACCGAAGCCTTTTTTCAACGAACGGTTACTGCCTCTGATAACGATATCAGCACTGCGAGTCATAAGTGGTTCATGTAACAGTCAGCTGAAGGGAAAAACAAAACAAAACGTGTCCAGATTGTACGCATTATAACCCGTCACGTTGCACCCGATCCATATATATGCAAACACACAAAAATAAACGAAAACTGATGCTTACCAGACTTCACGTTGTTCTTACGTGCCATTTTCTCGTCTTGCAGTCGCCGGAAATAGGCTAACTGTTTACGTCGATGCTTTTACGGAAACTGCCGAAAGGAATCGAGAGAGGGCTAAGAGACAGTTTCCGCAACTTGGAGTTCTCAGCTGGGCCAACAGCAACATCGTGTGTGCGCGTGTGTGCCACTTACAAAGCTCATTTCAACTTCATATTGTTTACAGCTTGGCCGACTGCGACATAACAAATGACAAAGACGCACAGTCGTAACACGCAGTTGTAATAATAGACCACCGTTAGTGGTGGGAGGACAAAACAAACGTGACACCCCGGCCGGCCACTTTGTGCCCCACCTTGTTCAGCCAATTGATACCTTTGGCTGCCACACCCCTTTAACTTTTCCTTCCGTAAACGGATTAAGCTCTCGAGATCGACAATCGACTCTCTTGCTTGACGGAAGCCGCGTTACTTTCATTCAAGGTGCTCAGTACAACCGGCCTTACAAGTGTTTTTGTTTTCTTTTGTCTTGTATTCTTTTCGATTCCCGTGATAACTGGCTCAAGACCAAGAAATGATGGACTCTCCGCATGGCCTGACCTATGCGTAGCCGGAAGCGTATACCTGCATTTGTCTCTCCCCCGCTCCCGCCATTCCACTCACACCCCCATCACAGGCCGACCCCACCCAACCGACCCCGTTCTGTTTCAGTTTTAAAGCGAACTAGTGAAACGCATGGTTAGGTCACGCTCCCAGCTCATTGGTGTTAGTGCATGCGAGGACGTGCATGTGCACGCAGAATCGAGATCGGACGTGCATCAGTGTTGAAGATCGTGATCCTCGTGAAGCATGTCAGTCATCATATGAATGGAGTCCAGAAGTCATACAGTGGGTTCAGTTACCGACACGAAAACATTCCTTTCCAAGATTTAAGACGTAAAAAAAAAAAATTAAATTAAAGATGTATACCCTGACAACGTGTAGTCAGCTCAAACAAATCACGCCTGAATCTCAGTGCCTCTTTTTGTAATCATTGTCACTGAGGCCAGCCATCACGGACACTGGTCCGGAAATGCACCTCAAAAGACTCAGCGGTTGCAGATCAGTGCGGCAATCCCCTATCCGGCATGGCCCGTGTTCTTATGCACCGAAAAACTTGACTGACCAGCAATAAAGTATTGATTATTCAGTAGCTATCTTGAAACTAACCTCAAAGGCGATCCACCGCATCCCTGCACCTACACAGAATCATTGTCTTTATATAACTGATGCTATTCATCACTCCATGCACAGCCGTGCATCAGTCCAAGAACCTGAAAACTGGAGAATAAGATCGAACTTGAAATGAAATGGAAATAACAACTTCATGTTATACATCCCGCCCCCCGTAACCCGTTGCTTAACTTCGCATCGGCGCCGCACTCAATTCCATTTGAGAGGGACTGAAACTTCAGTTCATTCGATCTGAACAAGGATTCTCTCAATCCAAACTGATTCTCTGAACTGGCTTATCCTTGTCAGTCATTCCAGTCTATCTGTTTTGAACATTAAATCATCACACCGTTGGACCACTCGGTTCTCTCCCTCTCCAAGGATCAGTTCTTTCACCTGTGTGGGTTGTTTTTGTTTTTGTATTTTGTTTTTTTGTTTTGTTTTTTTACTCTCTTTTCGGACGATTTTTCCCGGCGGACCTAGCTGTAGACATTACTTTCAAATGTATTACAATCGGGTACCTAACCCAGATTTCCATGACACGCCCTGAACCCTTCAAACCAAAAATCCGTCACCGAAACAGCTTAAAGTGCTCTATTCAACGTGTCTGTCCGTGAGTCTTTGCATGTATGCTGTGATTATCCAGAAGACGACCATGGCAAATGATGAAACGCGACACTTTTTTGTTCTTCCAGTGAACGTTGTACCTTTTTCTGTGAGGTTTTAGATACTTCTTTCTATTTTTTTCTTCTTTTTTTTTAACTCATCTTCCGTCAACATTTACAATTTAACTGGGGTTTTTTGTTTTGTTTTTGTTTTTGCTTTTTTTAGTGAGCCTCTTCAAGAAATATTGAACAACAGTCATCTCCCGTTTGATGATGTCGTGGGCGTAGATATGTGTCTTTTCGTCAGTCTTTCTCTTCGTGTTCTGTCTTTTTATATGTGGGGGGCTGGGACTGGGGCGAGCGTAGGAGCGTGGGGGTGTGGTGGGGCTCTCTACTGTTTGCCTCTCCGGTTCATTTACCAGGACATGATGAATGTATCTTCATCCCGCCCCATTCCTCTCCCCCCACGACCCCCCACTCCCCTCTGCACCCCTCCCTCTGCCAAAGCCCAACCCATCACCAGCTTTGCAGTTCTTAAGCTGACTGCTTAACTTCTCTTCTCTGACAATCAAACATTCGTAGGAGGCTGTAAATACCTGGAAAGGGTACTCGCTGCCTTTCCTAACTTATTATTTGTCACTGTGGCTCTTTTCTTTCTTTCTTTGTCTCTTTCTCTTTTGTGCAGTCGATGTGTCGTTCTTTTTGCCTTCTTTCCTTTCAATCCATAGGTGATTAAAAATAAAGCAGACTAGTGGCAGGCGCTTCCAGCACAGACTATACGTCTTCTTGAACTCAGCTGGCAAGTGACAGTTCTGAACGTCGATCGGAATGAGTCACGGAGATGGATAGGATTACTGGCGTGTTTTTTGTCAGCATGGAGTTCAGTGCAGCGTTTGCCTTCAGGTTGTGTTGACACTGAGCTTGCGCCTGGCATTCAGTGCAGGTTATAAGGAATGGAAAGCTACATATTGGTAAGGTGTATACCCCCGAAAACGAAGTAACATTTATACACGTAAAAGCCCACTCATGTACATGCGAGTGAACGTGAGAGTTGCAGCCCACGAACGAATAAGAAGAAGGTAAGGTGTATGTAAATGAGTGGTGGAGAAGGGATGTTGGGGGCTGTAATTAAAAGAGAAATGGTTGTAGCGAGGAGCGAGAGTTGTATTGATGTACCTCATACAAAAAACAAACAAAACCCCCAAAAGACCCTCCTAAACCGAAAGGTATGTCACACCAGCTAAAAAAACTATAATAATAATGATGGTAATAGTAATAATGAAAGTAATAATAATAAATATGATCATTTTATACAATTATATGCGGAAACATGTTTATTAAGCTGAGCTATTCAATAGGTCTATGTTGTTGACATACATTACTAAGATATGACACTTTTATCGAAGCAATTTTCTTTATTTTGTGGAGTCCGTCTTTCGTACACACGTCTTATTTTTTCTTCTTTCAGGAATAATAAACTTGTTTTGTGTATATAATACAGCTAATTATGCCTTTAAGATAACCTCGTGTTGTCGTGCGTGTCACAGGACTGCTTTTCCGGTAATAATTATATGCTGTCCTTGTGACAAGATTAATTATGAGATAATGATTACCGCGTGTCACTAGGCTAATTAAAAGATGTAATAATCTTACATTGTTTTGTCACGCGTACCACAGACTAATTCGTAACAGCCTTAACGTTTTCTTCAATATTTCTTCAAATATGATTCACAAAAACCGGATGCAAGTGGAATCTGTGGCAGTATGTAAAAACGTTTTTTTGTAATCAAACAATTCAGTATATGTACGAATGTTTGTCAAAACAGTGGCATTCCTCAAGGATTTTTTTTTTTTTTAAGCATTCTCGAATCTGTTCTGTTTGCCATTCCATTTGTGATTTCCAGAACTATAGGGCCTCAGCATCTAAAAGTTCTTTTACATATCTACACATAATACGAAGATATTTACAATTAAATGAAAAATGGCAACAGCCAAAAAGAAGAAGAAAAAAGACTGGAATAACATTTAAAAGACTGAAAGGATGGCTGGAACGTGTATTTCAGTGTGTCGAAATGTATAGTGATGTATACAGTATGAGATAATACACATTGTAAAACTGTTCTGAAACTGGATAATCACAGAGACATTGTAAAACTGTTCTGAAACTGGATAATCACAGACTAAAATATCTCCCCATCCCCAGGCACTGAAAAAGAAAGACGTGATCTTATTATGACACTGAATGTGTGTATGTTTTTTTTCCGTCTTGTTTGTTTGTTGTTGTTTTTCTAATCTGCATATCCAGCGAGTCTTTGGTTAAGCTAATCCGGTGTTAACATCACAGAGGGAACTATCGTTCAGTAAGATAAAGACATGTCTGATTGGGGGCAAGTCCGTGACTTAATCTATCTGGAATGTGATAATGTGACCTAGTATCCAGCCACACCTGAACAACTAATTGTAGGCCTACACCTATGTATAGGTTTCAAAGAAAGCGATAAAACTGTTCAAGGAGTGTAGGAATGCGAGTTGCCCACAAATAAAGATCCAGATTCACTAAATTAGGCCCACTCTCATTGAAACGTTAAGCACAAGGGAATACCCGAGAATACTTCATAAAACCTTCAAAGTCTTAATCAAATGGTGAGAAGACATTTGTTTTGACACTTAATTTCCATTCACCATACAGGAGAAAAAGAGATAACGAAAATGGGAAACTCACACACACACACACACACACACACACACACACACACACACACACACTGTTTCGTGAGCAGACTGACAGATCCACCGCTGAGACAACACAGAAAATTCTGAATCGTTTAAAATACAGTTTTAAGGTGTGGTGTTTAAAAGCTTATAGAAACATCTACTGTGTATACTGCAGCGTAAATTGTGTCAAGGAGAACTATCACAACAGGAGTGCTTACCACTGCAATCCAACACTGCTGCTGCTGCTGCTGTAACTAATCTGGGAAAAGCGCCTCGCCACAGAGCAGCACCGGTTTCTTTGTTCTTTTGTTTGTTTGTTTGTTAGTTTGTTTTTGTTTTTTGTTTGTTTGTTTGTTTTTGGTCTGAAAGCGTATTTGTTTCACTATCAAAGTAGGTTTTTATTCTACAAAAGTTTGCCAGGGATAGCCCTTTTTTTATACTTATTTTATTTTATTTTATTTATTATGATTGGTGTTTTTTTTGTTTTGTTTTTTTTTTTGTCGTGGGTTCTTTTACGTGCACTGAGTGCATGCAGCACACGAGATCTATATTTATCGTCTCATCCAAATGACCAGCGTCCAGAATGTCCACCGCTCGAGGTCTTGTCGGTGGTGGAGAAGAAAAGTTCTGGCGAGTCAGGTGAATTCGATCCCACGCTTTCAGATTCTCTCGCTTCCCACTGCTATACTGCTACTGTTGCTACCACTACTGCTGCTGCTATTTACACTACTTTCGCTGCTGCCGCTACTACTACTACTACTACTACATGCTACATTGAGCTTTCGACGTGTGTGTGTGTGTTTTGGCTGCATTGACACTTTAATTTTTCAAGTCTTTTGTTGAACTGGTCAAAATATACATTCTCTAAAAGTTCATGGCATTCTTTAAAGTCTAAACGAATGGCTGGCTGGAGCTGACCCTTCCGAATTTCGAGTCCCGAAGTTCTTCTTGCAGCCTGGTCCACCCACTCATTTGGATCTGTCCCACAATGAGAAGGTAGCCAGCAGAAGGTAACACCGGTACCTTTCATTGACAATAATGAACAGTGTAATGGATTTCAGGTAGCATTGTGTGTGTGCGTGTGTGTGTGTGTGTGTGTGTGTGCGCGCGCGCGCGCGCGTTTGAGAGGGACACATCTGCAGCCTCTCTCTCTTTCTCTCTCTAAATCTCTCCCTCTTTCTTTCTTTCTCTTTCTATCAAAAGAAAACAAACACAAAAGGGGTTAAAGTACAGTTCAGCATACCTATACATACACATCGCTTCACCTCAGGCGGTTTCCTGTTTCTCAATGGCTTCACCACCCAGTGTGTCAGTGCACAGCCCATAAGACTTGGATGGGAGATGCGATGGCTTGTCAGTTTCACGTGCAAACTGAACCATGTATCTACAGAAAGCGTTTTTGCAGAGTAATGTCAAAACCCGTGTGTGTGTGTGTGTGTGTGTGTGTGTGTGTGCCGGTCTGTGTTGTGGTGGGTATATGTGGGTTGCGCGACTGTGTGCCTGTCTGTGTCTGTGTTTGGAGGGGGGGGTGGGGGGGTGGGGGGGGGGGAGGGGGGGGAGGAAGTAATGACGATGTTAGCGTTCTTTTGCTTTCACAAAGCACAGCGGCCGAACTTCAAGGGTGTTTATATTACCTACGTGAATGTACACACATGCGCCGACCCACGCTGACATTGCTACATATATGTATCAGGAACGAAGGGTGAAAGTGAGGGAAAGGATGGGAGAGACTGAAAAAGAGCCTGGGAAAGAAATTAAGAGGGAAAGGGGCAGAGACACAGACAACAGAGACTGAGAAACAGCTCGAAAGACACAGAAACAGACGGACTGAGAGATTAAGTTACAGGTACATAAATATAAATGCCACCATCCCGCCACCTACCCCTGGTAAACACACACACACACGCACACGCACACACCATCACGACCACCACCACCACCACCACACCACAACACACCACACCACAACCCCACACGACAAGAGAAACATGACTAAACAAATAAATAAACAAATAAATAAATAAATAAAACGAGTAGAAGAAAAAAAAGAAAGAAAAAACAAACTTGGCATCCTTTCAAAAGCTGTATCAGCTGGCAAACTTGCAAAATCACACTGTACGAAGAGTAACAGCTGGTGCTCAATAATTTTCCCATGTGACGAACGGGGCGGTCACAAAAAAAAATGATGATGTCCTGGGAAGGGCAAGGGAATGAACATTGACTGTGTGTGTAGTTTCACTTTCACTTTCAAGGTGCCAAAAAGTGCGGACTGATCTATATACGGCACACCACATCTGTTGTTAAAAAGATTTAAAATAAATCAATAAAAATGAAAAAAGTGAATATGCACAAACTTCGCATAAACCCAAGTCGCTGATAAGGCCTTTAGATACCTTGATGCGGGTGCATCCTGGCGCAAATTACAGAGTACAACTGTACGAGCCACTGTGTTTGTTTGTTGTGTTTTTTCCCCACTGAAGTTATTTTCTTGTATAGAAATCGAAATCGAAATCAAAACTTTTTTTTATTGAGGGAAAAAGGAATGGACACTTATCGGCCTGTTTTCATCCTACCCTTGTAAAGATAAACGTATAAACTAAAATAGGAAATACATAAGAAAATAAAAGTGGGGAAAAAAACATAACATATACATACACGAGCGGTTAGTATGTCTGCGATTCAGTGTGTCTCAAAGAGAAACACACGGACGCTTTACAGACTCTCTGTGTGTGTGTGTGTGTGTGTGTGAGTGCGTGCGTGCGCGCGCACGTGCGCGTTAATTAGGAATCGTTCCTGGTTACTACGTTTGGGTTCTACTTCAGTTCGTTTGCAATTATTTGGGGCTTTTTGGCCTTGAACACTGATTAAAACTGTGTTACCGTGTTCGTAGGTATAATTGTATTTGTATATATACGGTATATCTTGTCATACAATCCATCGCCTTGGTCTGTTAATGAACAAACTATCATTCTCTTTCAGGCTGTCTCTGTCTCTCTTTGTGTGTCTCTCGCTCTTCCTCCCCCCCTTCTCTCACTCAGTGTGTGCTTGTGCGTGAGTGTGTGTGTCAGTGTGTATGATTGTATTTCAATGTGTGTGTGTGACAGTGTGTGCGTGTGTGTGTGTGTGTGTGTGTGTGTGTGTGTGTGTTGTGTTGTGGTGGATATTTGTGTGTCGTATGTCTGTGTCACTGCCGGTTTGTCTCTGTTTCTCTGTGTGTGTGTGTGTGTGTGTGTGTGTGTGTTTGTGTCTGTGTGTGTCTGTACGTCTCTGTATCTGTGAGCCTGTGGGGATCGGGGTGAGGGGGGGAGTGCAGGGGCGGGGGAGTGTGTGGGGGGGGGGAGTCAGCCAATGAAGATGTTGGCGTCCTTTCTTTTGTCCCCACAAAGCACAGCAAAACCTCACGGATGTTTGCACCACTTTCGTCACTACTGTGACAACACCTCCACCACCCACCACCACCCCACCCTACCCCCGCTCCTCACACACGCGCGCGCGCTCTCTCTCTCTCTCTCTCTCCCTCACACACACACACACACACACATCATAAACAAATAAAACGAAAAAAAACAACAACCAAACAACTTGGCATCCTCCCGGCAAAGGCTGCAGCAGCTTGCTGGAAACTTGCAATATTGTTTTGTACGAGTAGTGGCAGTGGCAGTGATTTTCTCATGTAACCCCTCAGTGGGACGGTCACTTCGGTAATTCCGCCGGGGAAGCTCACGGTAAAGACGTACATGCTGTCTGCATGTTGTGTGCAGTTTCAGTTCTGTTCAGAAGAGGAGAAAATGCCTAACCTTCACATGCACACAACGTGCTGCTCAGGCTGTGCGTGTGCACCAGGCTCATGTTACAGAGTGCATGTGTACGGGTCACTGCTACTCCTTCTTCTTTTCCGCCTTCTTCTCTTGTGCAGACGAGCGGTTCCAGCCTTACATGTCTACTACTGACAGCACTTGTATACACACGAGTATATTTTGCTGAAACCTGTAGATGTACATCACAAAGACTCGAGTTCAAGAACGGCAGAAACGGGGCACTTTAGAAGGCTCTCTGTCTCTCCGAGGGGAGGGGGGGTGGGGGGGGCGGGGGGGGGGGGGGGGGGGGGGGGGGGGGGGGGCCGGCGCAGAGGAGAAGTTCTGCGGTGTGTGTGTGTGTGTGTGTGTGTGTGTGTGTAAGATGCGGAGTGCATGTATGTATGTGTATTATTAGCTATACGCAAAATTGAATCAGTGAACCGTAAAACCGGCAACTCAACCCAGTTTAGCTTAAAACCGATTTATGTAATGAAAATGCGCAAACGCTTAAAAGTTTGTTAGTGTAATGATTCTGTCGATTAGAGATGTTTATAGTTTGCTTGTCATCTCTGTATCCCGTTTTTTCCTGAGTGGTGGAGGAGATGATTCGGTTTCCGTTTCAGTTTCACGGTGTCAAAGCATGCAGACTGATCCATACACACCACATCTGCTGTTTAAAGAAAAGGAAAAGTGGAATCATGACCTTTGGATATTATACACACAACGCGCTGATCATGCCTTGAGGAGGGGTGGTTGTTTTTGACTCACTTGTGTAAACAAAATGAGTCTATGTTTTAACCCGGTGTTCGGTTGTCTCTGTGTGTGTGTGTGTGTGTGTGTGTGTGTGTGTGTGTGTCTGTGTGTCCGTGGTACACTTTAACATTGACATTTTCTCTGCAAATACTTTGTCAGTTGACACCAAATCTGGCATAAAAATAGGAAAAATTCAGTTCTTTCCAGTCATCTTGTTTAAAACAATATTGTACCTCTGGGATGGGCACCAAAAAAAAAAAAAAAAAAAAAAATGAAGCCTAATTATATGCAAACTGCATTTACTGTTATATTTATATTTTTTGTATTCTCTAAACTTGCCACTTTGATCTGATATTCTGACACAACAACAAGAGCAGTCATTATTATCATTTTTTGTTCAAACAGGAACTTCTTTTGCTAAGCATGGAAGTTTTATTTATTTTGCAAACGTTTTGGTGCAGACAGTTAAAAAAGGGAAATTACTCTGTAATTAATGCTAGGGGACTTAATTTGCTTTAAACTGATCTTTCTCATCTTAAACATTACATTTTAAAATTATACTCAATACATAAAAAGCTTGTGTGTTTTACTCTCAGTCACAAGTGAGTCTTGAAGGCCTGGCCTCTCTTGTTTGTCATGGTTTTTTGTCTTGCATTTTCATGAGGCTTGAGCATGTCTTCGACACTCTTTTTCTCTGTCTTAGAAATGCTATCAATGCATGACAAAATTCTTCATCCTTTACCGTCAAAGATCCTATATATGCATGAGGTCTTTCTTTGTCCTAAACCCTAGTACTCGAAGTACTCCGACACAGATCGACAACCAATCACAAAAGCTTGACGTGGCACAAAGCTGGTAATGATGTCACTGCCAAGGAAACAAAGGAACAGATGGGTTTGTTTTCTGTTTGTTTGTTTTTTTATTCCCTCCATCAGATCCTTTATGAGAAGTTATTGCATTATTGTGGTTTAAACTCATCTGACACCGACGGGACTTTCTATAAATAGCTTTTGTTTGCAGGGGTCGATGGAAAGAGAGGGAGGGTTGGTGTTGCTCTCTCTCTCTCTCTCTCTCTCTCTAATTCGGGTCACTGCGATGCAAACAACATTTCATTTCGATAAGAATGATAACAGTGGTCTTTTCTGTTGAAATACAATTGAAAATGAAGTGCAATTTCTTTTCGAGTGTCCTAAATAATTATAAGGATTTGTGAGAAGAATTCATGCCAGTTAAATATTGCAGACATCTATCATTCTTCAAGCTTTCTTTGATTCCAACGCAGATTAAAAAAAAAATTATAATCATGAGGTGTTCTTTTTTTATGTAGAAAGCACTTAGCTTTAAAAGAGAATGTTTCGATAATATGTAAATTATGTACAATGTTTTTTTTGTTGAAATCATGCACTTTCATTGCTATGAGCCAGAGATACCAGACAATTAAAAATATATTTTGACTTTGGTGTCTCTCTCTCTCTCTCTTTTTCTGTCTCTCTCAACCAGAGTACAATCTAACATACAGCAGAACGTTGTACACTGACTTTTGGACAGCATCTCTTCAAGATGTTCAGTTCATTACTGTTTGCGTTATGAGAAATAAGATCGACGAAATCCTTTGAATGTTTGTTTGTTTAGTTGTTTTTTTATAATCTTTTCTGCTTCTGTATATCCGAGCAGACATAAAGTATCCTATGTCCATATATCTAGTGTCAGTATTTCAAGAGGATATAATTCATTCTTTTCTCTTTTGCATAGTTTCCCTTTTCTTTGTACACCCATTTCAAAGCCCACTGCCTTCCCCTATCCATCCACCACGTGCGCTTCCTACCTCCTCCCCCCCAACCCTACCTTCCACTCCCCACCTCCCATCCCCATTGCTTCCGTTTGACTTGTGGTCCCATTATGTCCCGTGTTAAGTAAACTTAAACAAATGTCGTTCCTTGCCCCTCACTATCAGTGCTGGCACCCCGGCGCATAAGACGTGCGGCGACGCCTCTTTCGCATTTGTTTGCCCACACACACACACGCACGCACACACACACGCACACACACACGCACATACACACACACACAAACAAACAAAACTTAATAAATCAAACTGCTGATTCCCTGATTATCGGACTGACCTGAATTTTGCTCAGCCACGTTCTTTGATCAGGTCGACTGAACTAAATGTCTTCCCAAAATGAAATGATTTGGTCTATCCGTTTTCGTTTCACGTTCATGCGGAAAAGTGGTCTTTATTTTATTTTATTTTATTTTATTTTTAATGACATATGTGGTTTGATATTCGTGTGCAAAAGTGGTCTTTAACTTCTTTTTTTTAAGTAGATATATGTGGTTTGGTGTTCGTGTGCAAAAGTGATCCTTAACCTGTTTTGGAGTAGATATATGTGGTTTGGCGTTCGTGTGCAAAAGTGGTCTTAACCTTTTTTTTTCTTTTTTTAGTAGACAGATACATGAGGGTTGGTGTTCGTGTGCAAAAGTTCTTAGTTTTTATTGGGGGGAGGGGGGGGGGGGGGTTAGTAGACAAATATATGTGGGTTGGTGTTCGTGTGTAAAAGTTATCCCTAGCCCTTTCTTTAAAAGTATATTTATTTTGGTGTTCGTGTGGAAAAGAATATCCTTTTTTTTTCTTCTTTTTGTTGTTGTTGTTGTTAGCCTTTGTATAATGTGAGGTGATAAGATATGGAGTGAGACAGACAACTAGAGACAGAGTGAGAAAAATAGCCAAACTAAAACCACCAAAGTGCTTCGTAACTTCTATAAGTCATTACTAAATAGTGCGACACTAAAACCTCGGAAGCGGAACAGGACTGGATGAGAGGGGAGCAACTGAGTCCACCATGCCCCTTCCCTTTTATTTCATACATATATCAATCACTCAATAACTAACAGGCCTGCGTATGAATGATTTATCAGTATCAATTATTACCCCCCACCCCCTCCCCATCCCAAAAGGTTAAGTAGGCCTAATATAAAACAATTCCATGAAATGAAAAATATAATACATATTTAGACCTATGACAGGCATACAATTATGAAATGTGATAGGATAGTCTACATGTGATATCCTATGTGTGCTGTGCTGTGGACTGGAGAAACACATGATAACATATGGTTATACGAAACTTTACATACATGATACAGTGTGTATTATCATGAGATGGGGAATGATATATAGAATAGAAATGATGGCATAACATGCAATAATTAGGAAACGACAGTAATGGACAAAGAACGCGGTTTTATCGCATGCCAGGAAACACAGTTTTAGTTCACCAAAAACAATGACATACACAGGGAAAAGGGCAATGCTGCAACACAATATCACCTCCTGTGTATGACACGCCATGACATGACCTGACACAACCCTCCGCTCAGTTAAAACCGGGATCGATGACAGGGCATGACGATATTTGTTTGTCCTCCATGTCCCACACACTGACAACGATAGCCCGCGCGCCGTTGATCCTGCAGGCGGTGACGCCTTTTACAGCCGCGTCGAATAACACGCAGTCTGCCTTTGACGTCAGGGCACTTATTAGTTTTCCTCTCTACGTCAGTCAAAGGAGGATGGGAGAGGTGGGTGTGGGGGAGAAGGGAGGGGTGGGGGGCAATGAGAAAAGCAGCAGCAGCGTCAGGTGAAGACAATGCGACTGCAGGTCTGGGGGGTGGGGAGGGGTGGTGTGTGTGTGTGTGTGTTTGGGGGGTTGGGGGGGATAGGGTGTGTGGGGGGGGGGGAGGGAAGTGGATGGGTCTGTGTGGTTCATGTAATAAATGACAACGTCGTGGAGTGCAACAGTTACCCAAATGTTTATATGGCCTGACTTTGGCATCGAGGAAGTTGACAGGTTTAATACTGCTATGTAATAAAGATCATGCCAAAAGCCTATCAACACTGCTGATGACAATGACGACGACGGCGGCGACTATGACAACGACGATGACGATGATTATGATGATGATGATGATAATAATAATCATAGCAATAATAATTGTATTAATAAAAGCCTATTAAAAGTGTTACTAATAACGATGATAGCGATGATGACGGCGATAATGACGCGGATAATGATGATGACGACGACGACGAAATTTGATGAAAACGACATCATTGAAGATGATGATAACTATGATCACGACGACGAAGATACTTGACGACGATGAGAAAGTCACTACTTTTTTTTCTTTTTTTTCCCCCCCGATGATGAAGATGATGATGGCGACGACGACAAAGACGACGACGACGATGATGATGATAATGACAACGATAAACGATATATGGCGATGACAAAATTCGGTTCGATGAGGATTAGGCGACCTTCTTTTTTTTTTCTTTTTTTCTTTTTTTTTTAAATAACATTCTTCAGTCAGAAAGGTTTCGCCTGACGTTAGCAATGAGGAAGAGATTGGTGGAGGTGGCGGTGGTGGTGGTGGTGGTGGTGGTATAAGAGCGCATTTGAGGGAAGTCGGGGTGGAGGAGGTCGGGAGTGAGGGTGGTGGGCGATGGTGGAATTTTATCAGGACAGGGGTAGGACCAGATGTGTGAAAACAGCTATAGTACAGCCTGCACTGAGTCGATTTTGTTGTAATTACTGTGCTTCACTGTTTATACCACGACGCGATACTGAATGTGGAAGGGTGGGTGGGGGTGGGGTGTTACTGTGTTTATGAGTGAATAGGTGTATGTTTATGTGTGCATGTGTGCGTGCGTGCGTGTGTGTGTGTGTGTGTGTGTGTGTGTGTGTGTGTGTGTGTGTATGTGTAAACGTGCGCATGCGTGAGTATATTTCCATTTGTGTGTAAATGTATGTGTTTGCAAATGTGTGTGTGTGTGTGTGTGTGTGTGTGTGTGTGTGTGTGTGTGTGTGTGTGTGTGAATGCGTGCTCGCCTGCCTGTGTGTGTGTGTGTGTGTGTGTGTGTGTGTGTGTGTGTGTGTGTGTGTGTCTTTCTCTCTCTCTCTCTCCCTCTCTATCTTTGCGTGTGCTATGTTACGCTTATATTGAGCTATTTTCACACCAAGCGATATGCCACCTCTCTATCTCTTCCCCCCCTCCCCCCACCCCTTATCTTCTCTCTCTTTGCCGTGTGCATTTTCCCACTTCATACGTTGCTAGCATTTTCACTCCAAGCGGTAAGTTCTCAAAACAGCCAGAAGTGACTGACACCAATCATGACAGTGACATAGACTGACATGCTGTCATGCCAGTTTATAAACATGCGGTGCAGGCAAAAATTAATCTCCGCTTCAAATTAGCTATGTTTTGACACAAACATATTTTGTGTTCATGAATCTGATGAAATCTCTCACCATCTCTCTCTAGTGTACCGCCACCCCCACCCCCCACTCCTCCCACCTTCTCTCTCTCTCTCTCTCTCTCCGTCTCTCTCTCTCTTCGTAGGGTGGCGGTGGTGGTGGTGGTGTCTGTGAGAGAGAGAGAGTACGTGTGTGTGAGTGTGTGTGCCGTGTACAACCGTACGTGTGTGTGTGTGCGCGCGCGTACGTGCATGCGTGCGTGTGTTTTTCAATTGAATGTCAATTCATATTGCGCGCGTTTGTCACGCAGTGTGTTTTTGTACACGCACATGTGCCATGCATGCATGTGTGTGCGCGCGATTGAGTATTTCGTGTGTGCGTGTGGCCGCACGCGAGCGCGCGTGAGTGTGTGTGTGTGTGTATGTTTTCAATGTATGTACGGGTGTGTGCATGTTTTTTTCTTCTGCATACGTGTGTACACACACAAAGAACTAAATCACCAGCAGGTTTGACGCGTAAGACTGTAAATATATAATATCTCCAACTCTATACCCACCATTCATCATCGGCATTCATACCTCGGACTTATTTACGGATGCGGCTATACAGAAAACAATCATCTAACGCTCTTATCCCTACTAGACTTTCACACTAGCTACCAATCACTTGGCAAAATAAATCAGTGTCTGATTCACTGCATGTGTCAAAGCGTGTAAATTTGCCGTACCATTTATGTACTTTGGAAAAAGAAAAGAAAAAAAGAATAAACGTGTATTCAGCAACAAACAAAATAAACAAACACAAAAAGAAAAGAAAAGAAAAATATTGTTGTTGCCTGACCCACGCACGCACAGCGTAGGTACGCACGCACGCACGCACGCACACACGCACACACACACACACACACACACACATAGCGAGAGAGAGAGAGAGAAGAAGAAAAGGAAAGCAGGAATAATTCACTCATCAATTTCCCCACCTGTGACAACCTTGACCTTTCAGTTGATGACTGGAGGGCAAAAGCCAATAGGTCATCAATATCTAATCGTGTGAAGAAGAGTTCAGCAGTGAAAGTCAGAGGATAGTGACAACAGTCAACCTATGACCACCCACGTCGACCACTTGAACAGATAATGGCCTGCATTGACCTGACCGTTTTCTAATTGTACTGGAAAAAATAGAAATAAAAACAATAATCATAATATAATAATGATGCATTATAGCGCTACCAAACTTCTCAAGACCTTTCCTTCCACATGTAAGATGCCAGTGAAATATACAGCTACCGGTTTTCGAAAGGTTAGTCTGGCAATCTCTGTCATGCCAATGCTATGCTGTAAACGCTATACATGAAAACAAACAAAAAATAAACTCGCAAACGTTAATGTGCGTGAGCGCATGCATGCACACACGTACCACACACACACACACTCTCTCTCTCTCTCTCTCAAACACACACACACACACACACACAGTGAGTAGGAAAGAAACTGAGAGAGAGAGAGAGAGAGAGAGAGAGAGAGAGACAGACAGACAGACAGACAGACAGACAGACATACAGGCAGACAGACAGTCAGACAGAAGAAAACACAGTTGGAAAGAGAGAGAGGAGAGTAGAATGAGAATACTATTTTCCTTCACACCCCTCCTCTTAACACACACACACACACACACACACACACACACACACACATACTGGGAAAGGGACAGGATGGGCGTGGAAGCCATGAACAGAAAGTACACGACTAGTAAGAAAGAGACGTCAGTGGTGTGGAACTCGCTTACGAAACAACACAAAAGAAAAAGTAGGGGGGTTGGGGATGGGTGGGGGGTGGAGAGAGCAATCGTGGACAGACCAAGCGTGCAGTGATCGAGTCAGAGCTCGCTCACACATTGTGGCTGATCCAGGACAACAGAGGAATTTTTTTTCTCCCCCCCCCCCCCTCGCCCCCCTCCCCTCTTTTTATTTTTAGGACGCATGTACTCGTAGGTACGTATATGAAACATTCAGCCACGTATGCATGTACCCGTGTAGGCAGAGAAACGAAACAATTTTATTTCTAGAGAACAGTGCAATGAGCATTGATTACTACTTTAGTTTAACATTCAGTCAGAGAGAGAGAGAGAGAGAGAGAGAGAGAGAATACGTTTGTAGTTGTTTTCAATACGCCTGTGCGCATGACGAATTGTACTATTTGAATCCAATCAAGAGAATGGAGTCTCGAGTCAAAAGAGTGATTGAGAGAGAATGAGGGGGTGGGCAGACTCGGACAGACATTCAGACAGACAAATTATCAATTCTGACCGGACACACACACACACACACACACACACACACACACACACACACACCGCATGTATATGAAAATAGTTTTAAAACAACGCATGAACTAAAACACATACACATCAGTAAAACAAAAACAACAACAAAAACAACAAACCGAAAACGTAACTTACATGAGCAACCAACGGCTTTGTCCACGCAAAAGGATTGGAAGGACTATCGTTGACACCGTCAGCCTTAGCGAAACACCAACCACTGCCTAAAAAAAAAAACAACAAAAAAACCACTTGGCCGGTCGCTCAAGTTCGGAAAAGATTCTAACCGGACTATATGACTGATGAGGTTTTCTAACCCAACTGCAGCCTTTCTCTTTCAGCAGTCTCGATTGCTGGGACAGATGGAATCTACGAACCGGACTCGAAGCGAACAGATGTGCGAATGCACAGCACTGTCAAAAATCTGGACCTGTGCCCAATAATAAACTTTATCTGTGGGGCTGTACACTCCGCGATACTGAGTTGATTGGTGGAGAGAGAGACTGAGTGAGAGAGAGAGAGAGGGGGAAAGAGAGAGAGAAACAGATACAGAGAGGGAGTGAGACAGTGACTTAAAGGAGCAGTGGCCCCAAGTTTTTATTAGCTAACTCAGCAAGAAAAAAAAAAGTCTCCAGCAAATCAGATATAGAAAAAAAAAAATATTAAAAAATCAATAGAATTAGTGGGGGGAAAAAAAGATTCACCGAAGTCAGTAATTTGGTAATGTCCTATTTTAACGTCCTAAATCATTGTACCTATTTGTTACATTTTCATGGTTTGTGGGACCAAAATCAGAAAGAAAAAAAACCAAGATGGTGGCACTTTAGTGACTGAATCCGCATCAAAACTGAGAAAAATAACGCATAAAATAAGAGTCAAAATCCACTGAAAATGGGTTACAACATCTACCAATGGTAATATCGCGGCTTCATACATGCACAAAAATTGCCGGTAAATTAGGTTCCTGATTTTAGGACGCTGAAATAGGACTTCAATCCAAAGTGGTTTGAACAATAATGTGTGTGTGTGTGTCTGTGTGTAGTGTGCGTGTGTATGTAGTGTGTGAGTGAGTGAGTGAGTGTGTGTGTGTGTGTGTGTGTGTGTGTGTGTGTGTGTGCCTGTGTCTGTGTCTGCGTGTTCTATGTATCTGTGTGTGTGTGTGTGTGTGTGTGTGTGTGTGTGTGTGTGTGTGTGTGTGAAAGAAATGCAGTCCCTAGCTGAGGAAAAAGTCTGAACAACAAATGAGGCTGACTGACACCCAGACCTGTAGGCTCTGGCCGAGACGGGTGACAGCGCCTCCACTGGGTTAAACGTACACGGCAGCAGCAGTCAAGGGGTTAATGACATTTGTGTGGCGCGCGGAGCCACTGACGGACTGAAACACACACACACACACACACACACACACACACACACACACATACACTCACTCACACACAAACACACACACACTGACAAACAATACACACACACACACACACACACACACACACACACACACACACACACACACATAAACGACACGTCGCTGACTTTCATCAGTGTCGGTCTTGTCTAGCTTGTCTCGCTGTACATCACAGTTGTCAGCTCTTGTTCCACCACCACCACCACCACCCCACCTCCACACACTTCCCACCCTCATACCCACCTCATCCGACACCTTCCCATCCCACCCTACCCCCAACCACC